>NC_056738.1:286086515-286384015 GCF_019279795.1 Protopterus annectens
ACTTCAGAAAGGGATATTTCTGTTGTGTTTGTTGGTATTTGTAAACATAGAACAGTTATTGTACATTTAAACAACTATTAGCCAAGAATGTGTTGTATATTAATGTACATGATAAATATGAATATTATTACACTTATAAAACCTACTTTTCGGAAGTAAAAGCAAATACCAAAGGGCTCTGGCTGATTTAAGTTTGCAGATGATTCCAAGCTAGGAGCAGTCACTGAATCCTCAAATATTTTTACCATACTGCAGGAGGGTTTGTCTCAAATAAATAACTGGTGCAAAATCATGGACAGAAACTAAATGCCAAAACATTCATTACTGTATACTTTTGGAGGTCATCTATCCCTCGGAAATACCACATTAATAATATACCCTTGACAGCTGATCCAGTTATTTTGGATCTGGGGAACTTTGTGGAATGTGACCTAACTTTTCACCAATATCTGCCCATTGTTGTAAGAAAGTCCTTCTGTATTGCGCAGCTTATAAACAAAGGGATTGTGTCTAGATCTAGAGATATCATTGCCCCCTTTAATCAGCCCTCATTTGGCCAATCATTGAATATAATGGCCCATTTGACATCTTTCCAGATACATACCACAACTTGAATGTCCACAGAGATACCTTACTAAAAAGATATAAGGACTAAATAACATGTCTTACATAGGCCAACTCAAAGTCCTGTCACTATATTCACTATCCTACAGGGTACTAAGAGGTGACCTATGTCTGGAATACAAGGCATCCTCCATCCCAATACTGATAGATTTACTGCTCATTAGTAAGTCAAATTGCATCAGTAATACTTGGTCTAGGGATATAAACCCCTTCTGAAACATAAACAGAATGGTTTGGAGGGATAGAAATGTTGTGTAAAATCTTACCATAACCATAGATGTCCTTCTCTTCACTGCTGCAGTATTCTTTACTTGAGGTTTATCCCCACAAGAAGGTGTCCAGGATCAGCCAGTATACAAAAGTCTTTTGCCACTGTAGGGTACATGGTACATCTGACATAGGCTGTAGTTGGATGTAGGCCATAAAACGGATGTACGCACATACCATCCTCAGAACTGAATGCCCCAGGAAGAAAGCTGCATCAAGTGAATAGAAAGACATACTACTGCTCTGGAACAGACTCACCATCCACATAAAGCAAAGTTCATCCAAGTTCATGTTCATGCACAACTTGGATCTATGAATGGGAAACAAAAAATGTACCCCAGGAGTGCCCCCTGTGCTACTAATGTCCCCTGAAATTATGTATGGTATGATCCCAGTTATTCTGATTGGGGTAATATGTAATTATCAACCATTGGATGGGTAATGCCATTCTCTAACCAAATAGGATAGGTAAATTCAATCACAAAAAACAGGAAACTGGCTAGTCTTAAAATGGCCCTCAAGGGCAGCTAACCTAGCACTTACCTGTGAACCTATGAACATAAATGTATGGTGGCCAGTATACATGTTTTGTGACATGATTAATATTTGTGTCGCTCACATGATTGTTTTGACAGTGCCTAGCTACAGGTGTAGAGAAGATCTATTGAACTAGTCTGCCATTGCAATGTATACTGCGGAAGTGATGAACATTAATGTTACATCCACATGATTAATGTTGCAACATATACGCAGGTTAAAAAATTATTAAAGAATTCTGAGGCTGGCATTGCCATTATATTTATTTAGTAAACAATATTGATGGTTGCAGTGACAGTGTACACATCTGTGTCAAAGAGGAAATATGGAGAAAAATCACAGATTCCTGTGCAGTCATTAAAATAATAGTATTATGTGATGAAATAAAACATTTTTAAGCAACATACATGTTGTGAATTATAGAAAGTTAGTGAGTGATAATGCATGCTGTGAATATATGTAGAAGAATGCTGATGGGCATGATACACACACACACACACACACACACACACACACACACACACACACACACACACACACACAGGTGTCAAATTAAGCAAGATATAAACAAATAATGATCTGATATACATATTATCATTTGCCTGACTCTAGCAGTTGTGACATACACACATACATGCACAACGAGTCATGCTAATGTCATATGTAAAAGTTCACATAAATCAAGATACAAGTCAAGTGTATTCCATCTCAAAAAGAGTTGTGTTTCTAAATATTATGATGTATATCAATATGTCCAAGATATATTTCTGTGTGTATTACAAATGTGTAGGCAGCCCACACAAGATATGGACAAAATAAAATAAATGCCAGCAGTATGACATGGAGCCATCAGCTAATGGGCAAAAGTAACAATACGTGCCAACTTGAATTAGTGCATTAAAGTACAGATTATACTGTAATTTATTTATATATATATATATATATATATATATATATATATATATATATATATATATAAAACCCTGCAGTGAGTCTTGTGAACAACAATATTAAGAACTGTATGACAATGCACTCATGTATTAATGTGTATTACTAATTGACCCATTGTATATTTAGATCGCACATACACTAGCACATACACTAATGTATACTGGCCTGTGAGAAATGTTGTTATCCTTCACCCATAGGTCACTAACTACCTTGCTTGTACCTTGACAAATGCAACATTAGAGAGGATAATTCAGTTAAGTCTTCCCCAAGAGCAAAAAATGAAAAGAAAGATCTCATGACAGTCTATAATTAAAATTCCCTTTGCTACATTGGATGCATCTGCTACATCATTATACTGGGCATGCTCACAAGAAATATAAACAAAGTGTACCATAAGTTCAACTAAACAGCAACAAACACACAAAAAAATGTCATATCATGGGTTCACCACACTTTCTGGTGATATTGTAGCATGACACACATTATAGAAGCCCTCATGTCCTGTACAGTTCTAGAGTTGAACAAAGTAATTATGGTAATGAAGACAGACATGCAATACAGGTAATTATTATTTGGAAAATATGTAAAGCCTGTGAGCAATGAATGACATACTCAGCATATGCATCTTGCCAGGCTTGAACATAGGCCAGTGTATATCACAGAGAGATGTGCATCAACCATTGATGCCACAGAAGTTGTCATCTTGGTTGTGTCATGAAAAACACACTTCAATGGATTACATCAGTCTCCTTTTCTAATGAGTATGGATCCCCTAACCTGGAGTGTGAGACATTAAATTGTGGTCATCTGACTTTACCTTTACTTCCTTTACTTAAGACACGCCTGTCTGACAGACAGATATTACCAGATTCAAACACCTGCCTATCATGCTAGACACTCTACAAAGTTGTGTGTTATCTGCGAGTGCCACAGGAGATAGTACTGGAGCTTGTGTCAAATAACTTCAGTCAAGGTGTTAAGTAAGAAAGTGCTTTTGATGTTAATTTATCCAATAATAATTTGTCAGAGTAATGAAAATCAGGTAGCTATGTTTTTGTTCATACAACTGTGAACAGTCCAGTATCAGTGCTGCTTGGACAAGCCATAGTTTTCCATCCACTTTGTTTTTTACACACACATTCCCAAATTCAAACAACAGCCTATCTATCTATACAGCTCAGTACTAACTGCATGTGCCACAGTAGCATTCATAACACAAGAATCCCACAACACCTTTTATAGTGCCTTGAATTCCTCAGATGTGTTGAAAGTTGTTTGTCCCACATAAAAATGAATACAAATAAAATGACGCAACAGTGGTTGTCTCACATCAGTACACTCACATACTGCTATCAGCCTGTCTTTCCATAGCACAGTGATGCTAAGCACTCATTTCCCATGAGTCACAGATGGTGCTCGGTGCAAGGCAGCATGCAAATGTTGAGGAGACAGACTGATGACACACAAGGATGGGAAGAGGGAGTGATTTGGAGACAAGGATGGAGAGATACAAAGAGATGTTTTATTGGACAGGTCTGCACATCTTTGTGTTGCATTACTCTGAGAGCTGTCATCATGATTATTCTTTCAGGCTCTGTATATACAAAGGCGCAAGATAAAATGCAGAAATTTAGACATCCTTTGAAATTCTGTGCACTTTAAAGGTATTGCTGTGTACAATAAGATGTTTCCAATCTAGATAAGCAGGGGTCAAAGACTGGACACATGATGAGGACATAAGGAGGATATCGGTGGGTTAATAACATAAGTAGTACACAGTTGCACACATGTTATTTAATATGTGCAAACTTTACATAATTGTATGACATACTTCTGGGCTCAAACCTCTGACAGTATAAAACACCAGTGTAAAAACCAGAGGATTATCTCAGCTCACCACATAGGAGCTCATACTTTAGTAAGTTTAAATTCAGTGATGGGATTACAATATGTAATTTATTACTGTAATATATTACAATTTTTAGTAACTAGTAACATAATTAGTTACTTTTTCAAAATAGTAGTAAAGTAATAGTAATATATTACTTTTTTAGTAACTAATAACTTAAATGTCAAGTTACTTTTGAGTTACTTTTGCTTAAACCAATGGTTCCCAACGTGGGCAATATCACCCCCTAAAGAGTGCTAGAATACTTCCAGGTACCCTAGATAGCATGGATAGTTATCAGATGTTAGGAGGTAATGGAGACTTTGAAGGGCCAATTTGGTTAAAAAATTACAACACCATAGTGGGTAGCATTCATAACATACTTCTGAACTGTACCAAATTCCTCGGCATTTCCCAGTTTTGGGCTCAAAATAAAAGGGTGCCACAAATTCCTGATTGGCCCCATTAAATCCCAATTTCAGTGTGCAAACAAGGGTGTTGGAACCATCCCACTTTTAAGAGGCTTCAGTTAAAAAAACCAAACACCCCATGATGGCACCATCTTCTTCAAGCAGGACAATTTACCACTCTTTACTGACAACAGGAACAATTAGCAATGTCATTGATTTCATGACCCACATATAGAAAATGCTGGAGGAGGGGTATAAGGATTCCGATTCAGGCATCTATTATTCTAATTCACTTACATATTTTGTGTCAGTATGCATTTGAACAATAACATATACTGGGCTATTGAAATCCTCAACAATCATACCTCTCAACTGTCCCTGATTTTCAGGGACGTCCCTGATTTTGACTCAAATTTTAACTCTGTCCCTCTTGATCCCTCCTAAAACTAGTGACTTTTGGAGGAAAGGTGGTGAATTACACTTAATGAATAATGACAATAATTAAGAGTTATAAACTTCTTTTACTTCAGAAAATGTGTATTTATTCATATACTCTGATTCTGTCAATGTTTCATGTTAATAGCACTAGTATTCTAAAAGTGTCCCTGATTGTCCCTGATTTTTTCTTGACTTGTCCCTGATTCTGTCAAAATTTGTCCCCAACTGGTTGAGAGGTCTGTCAACAATTTAACAGAAAATCAAGCATTTGCTAGATGCAGGGGAAAAAATAAAGTCAAAATTAGGAATAATTGGTAGGTATGATTGCATATTATCCTGCTGTTTGTAAGGTGGAAGTCATGTTTAGTGAGTTTGTGTTTCAAATGTTTCCTTGGTGTAAAGAAATGCAGTTTAAGAGCCGGTAGCCCACAAAACTCGTGTACCACACAGCATCTCAGCACAAAAATTTTAAACATAGCCATTAGTGAAACATAATGTGTATAGGGGGACAATGGTCTGAAATCAGGAAAAAAATTTCAATAGGGCGCTTATAAACTTAGAATGTTTTTTGAATGACACGGTTTGCATTAGTGTGCATTTTCTGAAGAATATAAAGAATGAAAACATCTTCAAGAAAGAGCAATACACTGCAGTCAACTAATAAGGATAACAATTAGAGCTGTACTTGACTGACGTAACCATACAATTCTGCACAGTATGTCAGATAAAATGTGTGTGTGTTACTGTGTCAGAAAGTATTTGTGTGTGTGTCTGTGTGTGTGTGTATGTGTGTGTGTGTGTGTGTGTGTGTGTGTGTGTGTGTGTGTGTGTGTGTGTGTGTGTGTGTGCGTGCCTGTATAAGAGCAGAGAGAAGGCATGTGTGTGTGTGTGTGTGTGTGTGTGTGTGTGTGTGTGTGTGTGTGTGTAAGAGCAGAGAGAAGGTGTGTGTGTGTGTGTGTGTGTGTGCATGCATGCATGAGTGCGTGTGTGCGTGCGTGCATGCGTGCGTGTGTGTGTGTGTGTGTGTGTGTGTGTGTGTGTGTGTGTGTGCATGCGAGAGTGCATGTGTGTGTGTGTGTGTGTGTGTGTGTGTGTGTGTGTGTGTGTGTGTGTGTGTGTGTGTGTGCAACATACCTCTCAACTGTCCAGATTCAGCCTCATAGTTTTTGGTGTCTTTCTCATAAAATTTGTGGTTTTCTGGTAAACCACAGAGGACTGAAGTCACTAAATAATAACATATATATAAGTTTTAGACTTCATATCCTTCATAAAATGCATACTAACACACATCCTGTTAAACAGCTTTCTACGTTTATAAGAGCAATATTTTAAATTCTGTCCCTGTTTTTGGACCTTTGTCTTCTCATTATGCTAGTCTTTGACCAGATTTCTTGAGCTAAGAAGTTGAGAGGTACAGCACTACAGAATTTAGAAATTACCAATGTATTATGTTTTAAATTAAAAAAAAATGTTATTTTGTATTGTTCTGAGGTTGCATTAAACACTAAGTGATACAGTTATCAAAGAGGAATGCTGCAAACAGCACACCCATGCTACTTAATTATGTTAAGTCTGAGATAATCATACCACAGAATAAATTTAATTCCCCAAGATACCACACTCTTGATACTGGTATACATATCTTATCAGCCAAATGTTTGTCATCACATTTCAGTGTTGATCACAGCTGTTTCACTACATATATGTGGCATTATTTGTGCTGCTTAATAAAGCATGACATTTAATAGTGCATCATATTCCACTGTGAAACGTTTTACAATATTCTTAACATGTTATTTTAAGCATACATTGCTGTACTCTAAAAGAACAATACTGCTACAGAATCTACATATATATAATGAGTACTACACTACTGCCTTACAATTTATTTTATACATTCCAGAAACATTACTTTGCTGTTTTATTCAGTCATTCTCCGATATTTAATTTAACCAATTCAGTGTTGTGAGGGAGCAGAAGCCCTTCATAGCAAGCAGTGGGTACAAGGTAGACAAACAAATCATGGGTACAGTGCCACTGTATAAGAGGACACACATGCACACACAAAAACATATATCATATTATATACACTCACAGACAACTTGGAGGATTGTCAAGTCACCAGTGTCCTGCTTTTGGCAACAGTTAGAGGTATGAGTCAGTGCCCAACATCAGCAGCTATCAGATTTTTTTTACAAAACCTACTAATGCACATTGATATTTACATAGCTACAAGAGCAGAAGGTTTCCAAATCAGGTTTATTTTATCTATTGATCAGACTGACCTGATACGCACATTCTGACAATAACATTGGCTTGTAATGCCAATGATTGTTATGACAGACTTTAGTTTTATATTAAGATTAATAGAGTGCACAGTTCTTTTATATATGTTACAGTTACTGATGTATGTTATTTGAATGAATTTTTGTATGGGTGCAGCTAATGTGCCATCAGTGTGTATATGCTAGAAGTGTGGTAGGGCAGAAAGTAGAATGCAAAGTGTTTTACATGTCTATTCCCTACTACTTCCCTTAAGATTTTTTGTTAATGCTATAAAGGGACTTTAACTGGTGTTTCTGTGTGAATGTATATTTTCCAAGTAAATGTTAAATTGGAGAAGATTTTCACAATTATTTGAACGTCAGTATCCCACAATTCCACTAGAGTCAGCAGAGTTACGTTATTATATATGCAAATTTTATGTTGATTAGTGTCTAGATTTATATCCGGGCGGCCACGGTTGTGCAGCGGTTAGCATTGCCACCTCACAGCAAGAGGTTCTCCAGTTCGATCCTCGGCTGGGGTGCCTTCTGTGTGGAGTCTGCATGTCCTCCCTGTGGTCGCGTGGGTTTCCTCCGGGTGCTCTGGTTTCCTCCCACATCCCAAAGACATGCTATAGGTGGATTCGACACTCTAAATTGGCCCTAGGTGTGAGTGTGTGCATGTGTGTGCCTTCTGTGGAAGGTTGGGCGCCAGGCTGGCAACTCGACACTGTAAAACTCCACTACCAATCATGAGCGGACAGGTGATCCACTGTGGTGACCCCTAACTGGGAAAAGTCGAAAGAAGTATCCAGATTTATGGCCAGTTGTACCCACTTTTCATGGACCTTTGACCAGATTTTTGATGTCTCCACGATGAGATCATTAGAATTAGTTTGGAGCATATTTACTTCATTTTTTTTAGCACTGCAAGGATGTAAAGGCTAATGATGACCAGACTCCAGTCCTGCCCCGGTACTGTGGGACTGTTACCCACTAAAACACCCCCTAACACTGGGACAATTCTAGCTTGCTACAGATCATATCCTTACCTTGCCCTATCATAAATGGAATTGGTGCTCCATACTACCGTCAATCAGAATCAAACTCACCATTCATTGGTTTAACACTCAGTGCCCCAACCCACTGCACCGAGTAGGACGCTTTAGGTGGATCTATGATCAACCAACTTTTGTCTTTACAATTTTTTGTTATGTGCTATTTTCAGGTTTTGATTATTACTTGTTGAAAATAGACAAAAATTGATAAGTCTTTATAAGTTTTGTGCTGCTGGGTGTTTTTTGTTTGGTTTAATTATTATTTGTGACTCCCTAGCTATAAAGACTAGTCATATTCTTCTCCTTTCAGCTGCTCCTGCTAGGGGTCACCCAAGAAGATCATCAGTCCATGATCCTGTTAGGGGTTACCACAGCAGATCATCAGTGTACAGAACAATTGGCAGTAGAGTTTTACAGTATCAAGTTGCCAGCCTGGTCCCTAACCTTCCTCACAAGGCATATGCATGGACAGACTCACACCTAGGGCCAATTTAGAATGTCCAATCCACCTGCAGCATGTCTTGGTAATGTGGGAGGAAACAGGAGCACCCAGAGGAAACCTACACAAACACAGGGGGGACAGGCAGACTCCGTACAGAAGGCACCCCAGCCAAGAATCGAACCAGAGAACCTCTTATTGTGAGGTGATAATGCTAACCACTGCACCACTGTGCTGCCCATTTATAAAGACTAGTCTGCTGGAGTTTTTCAACTGTTAAATGCTATTCATCATCATTGTAATATTGTGTATAGAACTTTAATAATACACTTATGTATGTGCTTACTTGTGTGAGTAAATCTCAGTACTATAATTGATAAACTATACTTATGTAAAGGTAACATATTACTTTAGTTAGTAACTAGTAACAGTAATATACTACTTTTTTAGAAAAGTAATAAGTAATAGTAACATATTGCTTTCACTGAAAAGTAACTAGTAATAGTAACTTATTACTTTTATAAGTAGCTAGCACACCACTGTTTAAATTACACATTGTAAGGGACACTGACAAGAAGTAGAAGAAAGAGAGTATGTAGGCAACAGCCATCATCACTGATGTAACTGTGATGTAGGCAACAGCTGTCCTTACTGACATAACTGTGATGTAACCACCAGCCATCATCACTGATCTAACTGTGATGTAGGCAACAGCTTTCCTTACTGACATAACTGTGATGTAACCAACAGCCTTCATCACTGATGTAACTATGATGTAGGCAACAGCTTTACTTACTGACATAACTGTGATGTAACCAACAGCCTTCATCACTGATATAACTGTGATGTAGGCAACAGCCTTCATCACAGTTATATCAGCTGTAACATCCCTTAGACTGTACTTGACATCCAGCAGCCTAATAGATATGGAAGAGTAACCATATCACACTTTATACATTTTAGTCTGTTTTATCATAGCACAGCAGACATAAGCATACTTGTGTAAACTAATTGTGCTAATACTAAGGCAAAAAACACATTTTGTCATAAAATGTGAACTGCCATTTTGCATTAGTTAGTATGTTGTTTGGTGCCAGTCATGACACAAATGCAGAGGACTCGGAATGATAACACAAAAGGTGATAGAGAGATAGACAGGGAGAAAGAGAGAGAGGCAAGGAACAAGTAGGTTATGATAAAAGCTGAATAATTGTGGCTCATATAATATATAGACAATAGCATAAACATAACATACCCTAATAAAAATAGTCAATAGCAGTTTGACATAGTTCTGGATTACAGCACTTAATGCTCATAGCTACAGACCGATTTATGCATAGTTTTATCTCATCACACTGCAATAGAACCCCTACTTCACAAAATTAAAATCACATAATTGAAGGGAAAATGACAACTTTTTGAAGTAAGGGAGGATGTATGCATTATTAATTTGTCATGCTCTGTACAATAAAGTGGTATAGAGATCAAGAAGGGATAGGATAATAGAAACAAGACCAACACATGAGCAGGATAAGGGTGGTTTAATAAATCTGCCTGTTGGGGATGGAACGTGTTTGCAAATTCTTTATTGCTGCAGTATTCAAATGCTTTGTTATATTTTTCCTAGTCCTGCTGGGGTCAGGAGATGTTCTAACTGGAGATAAATACAGATGTCCCTAATTAAACACAAGACAGGAATAAAATGAGACATGATATAGTTTGATTTAAATCTGGAATTGAACCATGACACTGTGTAAAAACATCAGTATACAGACATGTGACTTATCTCAACACAGCACATAGGAACTCCTAGTTCATTATATCCAGCAGCCTAAGGACTATTAAAGTAACTGTTTCAAAGTAGTGCCTTTACTCTGTTTCCCTATAGCACAGCAGGTTTAAGCACATTTGCACAAAGCTAACTGGACTAGTGTGGGTGACTCACCAGTTTTTGCCATAGGACATGAAATGGTAATCACCATCACTCAGCAATGGTAAGTGATGCCAAACTACGTGCAAACACTGAGGACAAAAAGTGAAAGCTTTTGGATGGGTCATTTCTGGCCATGTGAGTTGTGTGTGATTATATTTTTTAACCAGACTAAATATGTGAAAAAGGGTTTAATAGGACAGTGGTGAAAATGATAAGCAAGCAGAGGGGAGGACACAAGGGAAAGACTAAAGGAATTTGCAGGATGATGGTGGGAGAGCACCATAGCTATCCACTTCCTCAGAACACATATGTAGAATCATACACAGAATCTGATGAATTTGGAGAGTCACCACACAAGGGATGGGTAACAACAACAAAATCATTTTAAGGAGCTAATCGAACCAAATCAAGTGTGTCAAGATGGCATATAGGTGAAGTGGAGATCTATGTATAGAGAGTAATTCTTTTATGGGACAAGTGCTCATTTTTTTCTTTGGTGGAGGGAGACAACTGTTGTTTAAGGTGCTTAGGAATAAGAAGGTCTGGTAAACAGGGTAGGTTATGTAGCAGGCACACACATACAGGATATACAAGATAAACAAGGATGCTAAAGATCAGAGGTGAAAATTAATGTTGTGGGGTTCCTCTCTGATAAGTTCTTTTTCAACAGAAGAACTAGGCAGGGGTATTCTCTTTCTCAAATCAAGGATAAAATTAGTATGGCAATCAAAACTGTTGTTTTTATTGGCAGAAGATATTATTATGTACCTGATAAAACTAGAAAAGGGCATGTCAGTGCTGTGGAACATTCTGAGTCAATTGCAGGTCTTTTTAGGATACAACATTAATGAAGATAAAACAAACGTAATATCTGTAAACTATGTACCCATACACAAATTGGTTCAGCAATACCCATATTTAAGGGGGACATGATAAAATGAAATACTTAGGAGTATGGGTTAAAAAGGATTCTGTTATGGCAGCTTAGGATATATGGGAGCAAAAGGTAATACAAAAGCTGAGAAAATGGAAGCTGTGCAGTATGGATATGAATAGCAAGATAGTTGAAAAATGTTTTAGTGCCTTTAGTTTTATACACAGGTCAGGAATGTTATCAACCAGAGGAGAAGTTGTGGGTAGCAATTAATAAAGAGTTGAATGATTTTATCTGGGAGGGAAAGAGGACAAGAGTCAACTTGGATACATTAATTCTTCCAATAGAACAATGTGGTTTGGGATTACCTGATTTGAAAGGATATTTCAGAGCTATACAATTAATGCTCTTATACATAGCACAGGCAAAAAGCTATAATTTAAAGCAGAAAGGAATGATGATGAAACAAGGGGAAGCTCAAGAAACAAGGAGAGACTGGGGTTTTGGTTGCATATCTTTAAGGGAAAAAACACAATAACCATGCAGAACATTATATTCATAAAGTAGGAAAATGTATTCTAAGTAAGCTAACATGGGAATGGAGAAAGAAGATTATCCTCATAGGGATGACTGTGATTAGAGGTACAAAGAATAGGCAAGTGGGGGCTGGAATTTATTGGATAAAACTAGCAAAGGAAGCAAAGTATTGAGAGCAAATAATTAGAGAAGGAAAGGTAATAGAATGGGATGAGGCAAAGGATACAATTGCACTGCAGGCTAGAGACAGCTTTCCCTAACAAGGATTGATAGCAAAGTATAAGCAAAGAGAAATGGATAGGGGGATTCTAAGAGAAAGACCAGCATTGGTAGAGATTTTAGTAGAATTTAGAACAGACGCTGCTGTTAAAAATGATAGTATGATGTATAAAATATTGCATGTTAACTATAGGAATCAATCAGAAAAGGTTAAAAAGGATTGGGAACAGAAATTGGATAAGCAATTCACAAAGAAATAATGGGAGGATATATGTATAACTTCTAAATATGCAACAAAGTCTAGAAGATTTAGGATTTTTGCGTGGAAGTGTATGCCTGCTTAAGATAATATAGACTTATGGCCTGACAAGTATTATTTGGCTTGCATTCATACATGATGTATACTTAACCTGTGCCATTATGTGCTATCTCTTCTACAGCTGTACATATGTAAAAAATTATAAAAGCATAATTAATAAATGTATTGGCTGGATAGTCCATGCTATATCATTGACTGATGGATCACTATTCTTACACAACTGAGAAGTGTTTGCAGTCTTAAATTCATCATCCCATTGGCTCAAGAGACCCTGCTTGCACCTCTTCATATCATCTTCATATCACTGCAACCATGACAACATTGGTCCCCAGTGCATGGAATGCCTGCTGCACTGGTGACAGCCTTGGCCAAGCTATTTCAAATATCTGCCTTATACTGAGACCTGATATGATCCCCCTGCAGCAGCCTAAAGCTGGAGTACTTGAACAGGCAAAAAAATCCTGTACTCATCAAAACCCAACTTCTGTGCTCTAAATGGGATACTATCCTCACCTTCACCAGCCATGGCTGCAGAAGTCAATCAAGTAATATGTATCCGAATTGGTGTCCAATTCATATTTCATATATAACAGCCTGTGTGCAAAGACCCACAGCCTTGCCTGCTGCATTTGTGCAATGGAAAGCACAAAAATAGCTTGGCAGACACATTGACAATGATTACATCCAAAAGCAATGAAGGTGTGAAACATGGCAGTGAGATTTGGTCATGTGTGATGCTCAACCTATTTGCACATATTCCAATATTAAATACAGATGTATTTTATTGTGTTTCTTATAACCATTGTTGTCTAGAGGTCAAATGATATGACTTATGACATATTGGGCTGTTGGGAGTTACACACTATCCAACTTTAGTAGTATCACCTTAGAATAAAACTAATGAGAAAAAGAAGGATAAAGTGTTAACCTTTACTTAGAAACTGTCAGTGCCACAGTGGGGCTTCCTTTTTTATATGATCATTTTCGATATACTACTTTCAAAATGAATAGAGATGTAATTAAGTGATGTCTGTATGTGTGTGATTTGAACTACTCATGGTCTTGGAGTTCTATGTAAAAGGCAGTATTTCTGATTGTAAATACATTTCAGAATCAAGGCATTGCATAACCTGGGAAATACATGTTAGGCCATGTGCTAAACTTAATTCATAAGACATACTGTCCTAAACACATAATTATGATATGTGATGAGTCATAATAATTATAATAAAGGTATTGTGCACATCATAACTATGCAAGTGCATTTTTAATTAGTTAAACTCATCATTGCCATGGTTAACATAATTTACACATGTGATATTGGACTTATATGCAAGCATTAATGATAACTTTGTTGCAAAAATTTCATATTTATGATAATCACTCGTATATACAATTACAGTCCTAAGCAAAAGCTTATAACAAGTGTCATGTTGACCCTCTTTGTAAAAATATCTGCAAACTGGTTTTGAACCCTGCATTTTTTGGCCTCTTTCTCTGCACTCACTTCATTCACACCTTGTGCCACAAAGATCATTAACTGGTTGGTATATTTTCTTCACGCAGTACTCTCCAGAGTGATGATGGCAGTGCACCGGCACCAGGCTCATTTGCACTACAGAAGGCAGCCTAAATTATTTTTTTTATTTTTCCTTTGCCTGTCAACCATGATTGCAAATGCAAATGTCAAAAAATAAATAAATAAAAACTAAAAAATGAAAACAATTGAAAGGAAAATTAAAACAATCAAAGGGTATACCTAGCAATAAACGGTCTATGTCATATATTCGAACTTCCAAAATGTCGAAAACCATATGTTCGAGACCATATGGTTGATATTTGAAAGTTCAAATATATAATAAAAATAAATAAATAAATAAAAAGAAAAACATACCTTAACAGTGCGAGAAGGGGGGCAAGCCCCCCTGCACCCCCACACCCCCTACTTAAATATTCCAATTCCGAGACTGCACTTCAGAACTGAAGAGGGAAATTCTCCCATTCTGCACTGTATGGCACTGTTAAAGTCAACCTTTGAACACTTGTAATGTCCATCATATGGTCTCAACCATATGACATTCGACATTACAAGCATTCATTTATTTGACATAGACACCAATAAACAGAGCATGTGGTGCATTAAACTGACACATTCATCCTTATCACATCTCCTTGTCACATCAGAATTTGAATTTCTGTCACATATTAACAGATCTTTAGGTAATGCCAAGTAATGTGAAAGGGGACAGAGAGCAGATGACATTAGATCTTTCTTGACAGAGCAGATACAATTAATACTTCTTGTGTCCTGGGATTACAGTAAGCAAAAACTTATCCATTTTCTTAGTGCAATTGAAATAGTTGCTGTTTTCTGCTTCTTGTTGACTGAATCCAGCTCTCCATGACTAGCAAACCATTCTATAGATTAAATAAAAATAAAACAAGCTTTTGCATCCACTTCCATGTTCTTAGTTGTCTTGTTTCATAAGTTTTATAACTTTGGTTAGAGTGCTCAGATCAATGACCCTCTAAGAACACTAATTTCAGGATCATATACCAAAGACCCTACCCAGTAATCAAGATTATTTTTGAAAATTCTTAAGGACTCAAACAACTTAATGCATGGCGGCACTTTGTTCCATAACTCAGGTAATCTTAATGTAATATTATCTTTCTCTGTGATTCATTAACAAGCACATACACTTTGTGCTAAGTCTACATGATTAATTTAAGATAGAGTGATGAGCAGCACTTGTCACTGAATATGCAAGGTGCTAAGCAAGCGTACACATTTACTACCACATTTTTGTGGCAAAAACAAGTGTTAGTATACATGAAAAAGTAAATGGACACTTGAGTACACAGTATAAACAGGTATTGCCTGTAGGTACTAGTGAGCGAGCACAGGTGGACAACATAATAGACAGTAAGGGTGAGTATAATGTAAGAAGAGAAAAAGGAAGACAATGTGAAACTGTACTCCAATATGTAGTGGCATTAGTGCACATACAAGAAGCAGGGAAAGCTAATTGTGGAAACTGTACTGACATAATTAAAATGTGAGTAGTTCACTAAGAGCAGTGTTGCCATGAATGCATTTATATTGACTTAATGCCAAAAACAAACCTGTTCACCAGTTTTGACCCATGTCCCTAAATTAAACTGGACATGCTGACTAACTATGTGAGAGGAATACAAAGTAACACTCATAACAAAGGGGAGTAAATGTGATAAATGTTAATAAAATGCTGAGTTGAGATAATCATTTATTAAGGATAGTACACGCATGTGACAATATGGAAATTAATGCTTCATTAGCACTCTTCAAGAAAAATCTTGATGAGTGGATGGGAAATAGAAAATACACCCCGGGGATCACTTCTGTGTCTCTGCTCGACAGTGGCACAGGAAACTAACTTTCTTGGGTGGCATAAGCCAGGGAACCTTGTTGGCTAGGCTTATGTAGGCCCTTGGGCTGATAGCCTAGTACCTACCTATTAACCTATGAACCTAAATATTGATAACATTCACAGACACCTGTGCAATCATTCCAAAAATAGTATTAACTGATAAAAGTATTTTTACAGGATCTTGCATGTTGTGAATGTTTCAATGTTTGCAACTGTCCATGCATGCTGCATATGTGGCAATATACAGGTGAAAATGACACATACACAGATATGTCACACTACCAGGATATAAACAGAATGGTGATGTGATATGCATAGTACCATTTCACTAACTATAGGAGATGTGACATATGTACATCCATTTTATGGCATAAATATGGCATGTGTGAACATGCCCATAAATTAAGGTATAACCAAATGGAGTCAGCCCCCTGGCATTTTTTTATTGTCATGATGTATATCAAATATGCATAGGATGTATTTATGCACATAACAGAACTGGATAGGTAGCCCACACAAACCTTGAATACAATAAAAGTCTATGGCAGCATTATGCTATTAATATAATATATAATGGGTAAATGTAGCAAATCTTAGGCTGCAAGCATTTGTGACTGTGATGTATTTGTGTTACTGTAAGCAATGATATGGATGTGTTCCTTCCCTGTTGCAAGTGCCACACCATACATGCAAAATATTGTAATTGACATTTACCCCTGAAGTGAGCCTTGTTAAAAACAATATTAAGACCTGTATGACACTACAGTTACATACAATATACCCAGGTGAGACTTCATTGTGTATTACTAAATAACCTGTTGATAATTTAAATTGCACAAAAACCTAAATGTACACTAGCCTGAGACAAATCTTGTTATCCTCCTCTCATAGGTCACTAACTGCATTGTGCTGATGTTGGTAAAGGCAAACGTATGCAGCCTAACCCAGTTTATCCCTGACAAAGAACAACAAAGTCAGTATTAACTGCCATAGACCCTTATGTCTGTGAACTTCATTCACTTAAGCACTGACAATTGGGGCAACTCATGATAAAAATGCCAAGGCTTTTAAGGGCTCTAGGGCTGTTAGCTTAGTAACCTCCTATGTCCCTATGAAATGACACCATAGATGCCACAGAAAGACAAATACCTGATGTCTCATGAAGAAAACACTTGAAGGTCTCATATCACTGTCCTATTGTAATGGGTACAGCTCTCCTAAAATGGAGTGTGACATCTAAAAAACATGGCCCTTTTACTGTGCCATAACTGCATTCCTTACCTAAGCCAGTCTTGTCTGGCACAAGTGTCTAACCAGGAGATGTTGCCAAATTCAAAACACTGCCAATCATGCTACAGACAACACAGCTATGCAGAGTCCAATATTAATGTTGGTTGACCAAGCCCCAAATTTTTGTCTACATTGTTTTGTACATGTACACATATTATGTTGACATTTTTGGTAAAGGCAGTGAGACCTTTATCTATCCTGTTACACAAAGAGTGTATACCTTTAAGGTCACAGCCAATTGTGCTAGTATAAATGTGGTCTATTTGACTACTTGTATGCAATACCCCTCATTTTATGTGGGGAAAACTAAAATAACGCATTATAGAACATAAATCTGAAATTAGGAGAATTAATGAAAATAATGCATTATTTAAACATATTAAAACTAACGGTGATTACCACAAGTTTACATTTAGAGTGATAGACATGGTGCATACATCTATGAGAGGTGGTGATGTTAATAACCTCCTAGAAATTAAAGAATATGAATGGATATTGAGATTAGCTGCTGACCATTTGCCTGATGTTAATACTGCTGTGACTTTGAAACCAATCCTAGTTAAACTACTTGTTGAGTCTTTCGGCTTTTCCCGGTTAGGGGTCACCACAGCAGAACTCCGGTCCGCTAATGATTGGCAGTAGATTTTTACGTGCGAGTTGCCAGCCCTGATGCACAACCTTCAACGAAGGTACGCCCATTCACGCATGTCTCCACACAGAAGATGCTCTAGCTGAGAATTGAACAGGACAACGTCTTACTGTGAGGCGACAACGCTACCGCAGCACCACCACCGCAGTAATCCTAACCTACAACATACTAAATTTTGAAGTTTTCTATTTATTCTATTTATTATTTATGTATTTCTATAAAAAAGTGTTTATATAATTTTATATGTATTTTATAGATATTTAAAGGGTTATGTATTATATTGAATTTAGATTTTATACCGTCATATGGTTGGCTGGCTGTGACCATCTGATGAGTTTGGCTCTTATTTAAATTTGATTGCTTCAATGTTGAACTGTTTTAGTATTAAAGAAGGGTGTAGACCTAAAAGCTTTGCTATTTGTTATATTAAAGTTTCTTCTCAATGTTGGTGTTTCTTATCTGATATATGTAATATATGCCAGCATAGCTGTACTGATTTGTACAGATGCTTGCATTAAAAAATGCATTTCTAAAGTTGCTTGTGTTAAAAATGCATCAACAGTGGGTCCTACTGGACAGAAAAGAGATACACATGTATGTCAGACAGTTATATTATAACTGATTAAATGTAAATGTTTTATCAAAGAATTCTGGAAGGGAAGAGGTTAATCTCAGTCCAACTCATTTTAAAAAAGAGGTTGAAAATTAAATCCGTTGGTTTAGGGCATAAATATTTTATCTTTCTGGTCTTATTGCAGCCAGAGACAAAAATGTCTGGGAAAACCATGACTAGTAATCTTACTGTATTGTCCTTAGTGGTGAACTAATTGCTACCCTGAAATGGTGGAAATTTTTTCAGATGCTGCAACAGATCTTAGCAAATCTTTGGGTGTGTACCAGAGTCAGGTGACCAGAGGTGATGTCATTCTATAACTAGCACTGAAATTATTTTTTAGATATTTGTGAGAGATATTCCAGCACTTTGTTTTTCAGAACCTGATAGGAAATATCTCTCACAGATATCTCACACAACCTCACAGCTCATCTTGCTGTGCTGTAGTAAGCAACTC
Organism: Protopterus annectens; assembly: GCF_019279795.1. Classification (NCBI taxonomy): domain Eukaryota; kingdom Metazoa; phylum Chordata; order Ceratodontiformes; family Protopteridae; genus Protopterus; species Protopterus annectens. Next base: position 286,105,693 of record NC_056738.1, read on the forward strand.
AATGTACTTCATCTTGCCTTGCTTTAGTAAGTAACCAAAGAATAGTAATTCTTTAGATCAGTTAGGAAAACATAGTGAGACTAGTTAAGTGCTGTTTTTCATCTATCTGTGTGAATCTATCCATCTATGCTATTTTTAATATTTCCTGTGATTAAAACTCTAGTGTCTATTGCAACTAGATATTTAATATTCTCATGTTTTCTATTTTATTATTTATTATTATTAAATATTGTTGTATGTTCATTGTGGCTGGTCTTTTAGAGAAGACTTTTAACATCTTAAGAGTTCTTATGCTTATTTTAGTGACACTGTGGCCACTCCTGAAAGCCTTGCTGCATTGCTCAAACTCTACCATTTGTATTAATTTTACTCTGTATAATTGGGCACCCTTGAAAGATCTTCAGAGTAGTTGACTGGTGGCAGCATAATTACCTTATAGTCTGGGCAGAGGTGGCACAGCTGGTGAGTCTGTGCCAGGCTTTCCCAGGTGTTTGTGTGTGTGTGTGTGTGTGTGTGTGTGTGTGTGTGTGTGTGTGTGTGTGTGTGTGTGTGTGTGTGTGTGTGTGTGTGTGTGTGAATAAAATATCCAAGTGTGTGTGGCAGCTACTTGAAACAGGGAGACATAGCTCGAAAGTGGTCAGTGTGGCATCTTGTGTGGGGCTGGAGAGATACAGGGAGTCCAGCTCCAGATCTGGAGGGTGCCTCCTGTGTGCTCTTAAGGGAAATTGGTGCAGAGAGCAGCATCTGAAAATACAGTGGGAATCCATTTTTGTTCCTCTTGGCCATCCCTCACTGGTGTCAGTGGTGAGGACTGAAGCTACTTGATTATTGGCCCAGAGTAGGGACTGCCACATATTGGTGGCAGCTGGATGGGATATTAATTGAACTTCAGTAGTCTGTGGGCAGTTGTCAGTAACGGTGTGTATACTCCCAGCAACCACAAGGTAAATATACAGAGTTTCATTTTTACAACAGTTTTATTTATTTTTGCTAGTTTAGTTTAGTCAGGGAAAGTAGGCAAATATGTCAGCAGAGGATTATGGCAAGCTGACAAAGAACAAGATGGCTAAGCTATGCAAATTCAAAGGACTGGTGCATGCCAACCTGACAAAAAGGAAAATTATTTCAGCCTTAATCGCAGCTCCAGCACAGACTAACAACCATTCTGGTGATGGGGATGTGCAGCTCTTAGAAACAGGAGAGTTCACCTTTTCCTCAGAGGACTTAAAAATCAATCCAGAGTTAAAAAGACTTGAACTGGTGGCCAAACATTTAGAATTAGAATCAGGAGAGAGACTGTGGCATTTGGAGGCTGAAGGAAATGAGAGACTGCAGCAGGCAAAACAGATGGAATTAGAACCAATGGAGAGACTGCAACATTTGGAGGCTGAAGAAAAGGAGAAACAGATGAAATTAGAATCAGCAGATAGAGTGTGGCATTTGATGGTCAAAGAGAATGAGAGATTGTGGCATTTGGAGGCCAAAGAAAAAAAGGAGAAATAGCACCAACATGAGAGGGAGATGCTGACTCTTCATCAGAGCCATGGAGGAAATGGAAAAGGGAATAACAGAATCCCAGAAGCAATAAAGGTCAATAAATTTCCTCCACAATTTATAGACAGTGATCGTTTTGATAGTTTTATTCATATAATTGAAAGAGTATGCAAACAGTATAATGTTGAATAAAGGCACTTGGTACGGTTCCTAATCCCCTTACTCCATGGTAAAGCTTTAACTACTGTTTCTAAATTGTCTGATACTGATTGTTTAAACTATGATAAAGTTAAACGATGTTTATTGGAATGTTTTAAGTTAACACCTGAAGCTTACAGAAAAAAAGTTTCATGAGCATAGATGCAAGGCAGATGAAATTGTATTGATTATATTGGTGAGTTAAGCACTTATTTTCATAGGTGAGTGAGTGTGTATCAGTTCACCACTTTTGAAAGGCTGGCAGACCTTTTGGTGAGGGAACAAGCCCTAAGCACTTTACATGAGGATATGAGAATATGTTTGGCAGACTGAGGAAGAAAGGGGATCCCTACTTAGCAAGCAGTGCACCACTGCACAAGAAGGGGGATACCCAGTGCTGCACATGGATATAAAGGAACCCATAGTGGGAAACTTAAACCACCCCAACTGAGTCCACCAGTAACAGGGGAAGCCACTAGCTCAGGTACTTGGCCAGGATCAAGGGTTAGATGTTTTAAATGTAACCAGAGGGGCCATGAAGCATACAAATGTCCACTAAAGCAAGGTGGGGAACAAATGGTGAGGGAACCAGCAAGTGGGAACAACAGCATGCCAGGGTAAGTTGTCTGGAGACACCAGGGTACCAAACTATTATTGGAGTCTGTATTCTATGTTAGTGGATGAATGACAGGCGACTGCTAAGAGTGAGAGAGAGAGAGAAAGAGAGGCAGCCTCTAACATAATTATTGTGAAGCCTGCAGTGGTTAAAGAGGAGCAGTACTTACTTGGGAAATCCACTCCAGTCAGAGCTTTAGGAGGAACCCCATACCTTTGGCTAGAGTTCACTTTGACTGGGAGCAAGTAGATGGAAGCAAGCAGGTAGGCGTGTTTGAGGATATCCCTGCAGACATCTTGATACGAAATGATTTTGATAATGCAGTACTTTGTGTGCATGCAGTTGCAAGCAGTCAGGCTTGGAGATAGGCATGTGGGTCTGATAGCCTAGAGGAGATGCAGACCAATGCTTCACCTGAAGCTGGGGCGGGTGATGTGGCTATTTCAGGGAGGGAGCTACCCTGTATCAGTGAGCCTGAATGTGAGCCACAACTGCTGGTAGGCACTGATGCTCCTGTGGACATGGTGACTGCAAGGACAGAGGTGAGTGGTAGTACCCAGGCTAACAGTGAGGCACTGCTGTCCGATGATATTGGGCTTCCAGTGGAAAGGGAGCTGGGAAGGGTCACAAAGGTAAAATTGAGACAGGCTCTACTTTCGGACCAAACCTTATGAGGCTTGAGGGAAGTAGCTAAGGAGGCACCTGATTCTCAAGGAAAAGGGGAGTCTGTATACTGGAACAAAGGGTTACTGTATAGAGAGTGGACCCCTGAGGGAGGGCTAGAGGGTGAGGTAATACAGCAGTTGATAGTACCCACAGCATACTATCTGGCACTTCTAGCCATAGCCTGTGACATTCCTTTTTCAGGTCATATGGGCATAAAACATACCAAGAGACATATTATGCAGAACTTTTATTGGTCTGGGATTGCAAGGGATGTAATAGAGTACTGCAGGATCTGTGAGCAGTGCAAAAACAAAGACAAGACAAGAAACAAGGTCAAAGCTCCTTTGATGCCTTTGCCTGTAATTGAAGAGCCATTTCAGAGGGTAGTTATGGATACTGTTGGACATCTGAGTACCCCAAGTTCCACAGGGAAGAAGTACATCCTGGTGGTAGTAGATTATGCTACTGGATACCCTGAGGTGGTGGCGCTGTCCTCCATCAAGACAGTGAAAGTGCCAAATGCTAGAGATTTTAAGCAGGATAGGTTTCCTGAGAAAAATACTGAATAACAGAGGTACCAAATTCAAGTCAGACCTGCTGGCTTGTCTGTGGAAGTGCTGTGGGGTGAAGAACCTAAAGTTCACACGTAGATTAATGGTCCTATGGAGAGGATAAAATCTACAGTAAAAAAATATGCTATGGGCATTTGCAGACCTGTTTAAGAGGGATTGGGACAAATATTTGCCCCATCTGCTGTTTGTATACAGAGAGGTATCTCAGGAATCCACAGGTTTTCACCCTTTGAATTGCTGTATGGGCATAAGGTGAGGAGGCCTTTAGATTTGATTCATGATGAGTGGGAGGCTGAGTATGAATCCCACATGGAGTCTCTTGTGGCATATGTCCTAAACCTCAGGACAAGGCTTAGAGAGCTCATGAGCTTGGCCCAGGAGAACCTGTCAGGAGTCCAACAGCAGAAAAAGGTCTGGTATAACAGGAATGCTCAATCCCAAGAGTATGCTGTGGAACAGCAGGTTATGGTGCTCATTCCTGTCAGACACAATAAGCTGCCAGCAGCTTGGGAGGGACCCTTTGAAGTGGTAAGAAAAGTCAGTAATGTTAATTACATGGTAAACCTGCAAGGCAGGAGGCAGGGGTGCAAATTGTACCATGTTAACATGATGAAGCCATACCATGATAGGGAGGACCTGGTGCTGATTATTTGCAGTGGATGGCAGGAGGAGTCTGAGGGGGATCCAGTGACTGATCTCCTCAGTGAGGCTCAGACTGACACCTCAGTGGAAGGAGTAACAATGTCCCAGCAGCTATCCCCTACCCAGGTTCAAGAAATCCAAGCAGTATTGCAGGAGTCTGGGGGCATGTTCCCTGGGAAACCTGGGTGCATCCATCTGATGCAGCACCATGTGAATACAGGACCAAAAAGTACTCTAGTTTTTATGTGAAATATGTGCCTTCCTCTATATCATCCATGTGCAGACTAGGATTTAAGACATGTGGCCACATCCAAGGTTGATAATCCTAAACATGTTAGCCAACACTTTGATCAGTTTCTCATTCAGGAAACTTTAGAATAAATCATTTTTTTTTGTGTATTCTATGAAGGTTTTGCTCCCATGCCCCATCTGCATTAAAATGCATCCCCTGTACCCTTGTAACTCATTATAATTAACTCCAGGGTCACTGCACCTCATGATAAGTAGACCTCTGAATTCTGCCAGACTACATGTGGATGCATTTTCTTCTACTGCTGTTGAACTCTCACTGATTGTCTACAATATCTTAAGAAGGAGAAAGCATTACTACACTGGGATTGTAATTGTAATAACATGCCTTGCAACTAATAGATATATAAAATGGCACAATGACTGATTTGTGTTATTGTAGAATCTCCAGTATATCAGAAAAGAGCTGAAATAGCCTAGAGATATCAAAATCTGGGGGTCCCTTTGGAGGAGGAGATTCATTATTGGAGGTGGGGTCATCTTAGCAAATGCAACTTGCCAGATTTTGTATTACTTAGAGTAACCATGGTAGTGGCTGGTATAACTCACATTGTAAATCACCTTCCCAATGTTATGGGAACATTTCATTCTATTCCTTGGAGAGGTGGATAATGTGTTCCCTCAACTCTGTGAACATAAAGAAATGTTATAATTTAATACAGAGTATCACTGGCTTAACTCTTAATCCCTGGGGGGTGCATGATACATATGGTACAGCTTTGCAGTATTCTTAGAGACGGAAGACACTAACTGCTGTGCAGCTTTAGAATTTATTATTGTTTTTAACTTTTCTGTCATCATTTTGAAGATGCCATTACTTTTTCAACAAGTTAATTGCCTGTAGCTCTTCCTTACTAGTTTTACAGCTCTCACGATTAGTTGCCTAGACTCCCTATATTGGCATTACTTTCATTATAAGCACTTGGACAAATCACAATTATGATATTGGTATGTGTGTTATATCAAGAGGCTGGATTACTATACTAGAAAATCAGTATATCACAATAGTCAACTACTTTTTAATTATCACTTAAAAAATAAGAGACAGTAAAATGAAGCAGTGCAAAATCTTTTTTATAAAACATCCCTGAGGATAGGAGCAGATCATCCTGTTCGGAATGCCTTCATCTCATATCCTTTTACCCTGAAGGTGGATAATTGCTCCATCAACAGCACCTAATGTAGCATTAGAACAGGGAACTCCAATCAGATTAACAGAAAGCTGAGGGCAGAGAAGGCACAGGTACTAGGCAGTATGTGCTACATCCAGAATTTGACACTTGATACTGCAGAATAAGAAAAGTTCATTATGTTGCAACAGATCTTAGCAAAGCAATGAACTGCAAACCTCAGTTACTCATTAAAAACACTCCCACACCCTGATACTTGTATATACTAAGTTCAAGATCACTGATGAACCTCTGAAAAAAGGAAATCTCTAAGGTTTAGCAATTTCTGACAATACATATTAACTGTAAAGATGCATAACCTTTCACATTTCAGAGGTTCGTATGTACTGTCCTCAAAGTTACAGCATAACCCTATCCAGTCATCATCCTAAAAAGGAGAGTGAATGAAAAAATAAATAAATGAAATAGATGAGGATGATCAATGGCAGATCTTATCCATTCATGTTTCATGCATTCTGAATGTTGCTGGATGCCACATTTTCTTGGTTAAAATAATTCCTCCCAAATTAATATTTCTACTATTGTATATTTTAACAGCTCTGTTCTTCAGGATTAATTTCTTTCTAGATGAAAAATTTGTTCTAATTCTATCAGTTTCAAAGAAGGGTAGAGGCAACGCAGTAAAGAGCTGTCATCCAATTTTCTTACTTCTTCCTCTATGTAAGATACTTGAGAAAGCGGACCACATTCATATCAATAACTGACTACAGGAAAGACAATTTATTATGTGAGCACCAGCATGGATTCTGTTCTGGTCTATTTATACCATCTTGGCTGACTGAATTTACAAATTTAATTTATGAAACTTTAGATTTTAACAATCAGCATTAGCTTTGTTTGTTACTCTTTCCAAGCCATGACTTTGCTGACAATATATGTGCACCGGAACACATTCAGGCATTCCTTTTTCTGCCTTTAGTATTTATTCTGTGGTGTATAAGCAACTTGGAGGGCAGACTCGCATGGATCAATTTTAGCATGATGAGTCTAAAACATATGTACTGATACCAGGAGTCTCACAGGGCTTCTTGAACCTTTTGTTTTTAATACTTTATGTAGAGCTTCTCAGATGAGTATCAGTGTTCTTAATGACTGGATTAAACAGATTTGCCCCTTTTGGCCCATATGAAATTACCATCTGAATTTGAATAAGTTCGTGATTATATGTCTTCAGATGACATGGTAATAACTTCTCAAAATGTAGCACTACTCAGTTTCTGCTGTATCAGTTATATAATTGTAAAACGGAGTGTGTGTTGTAACTTTTAGAAGTATTTCCAAGTGTAGGCATGTGCATATAAATAGTGAGGATGTGCAGGCAGCAGTGCCATTTTGAGAGAACTGCCAGAGTGTTGACATGTATGAGTGTAGCAGTCAGTCTGTTTATAAGTTTATTTAAGTTTAAGTTACTAAGCCTCAATCCTGATGTGTTTGTGTGTAATAAAGCTGCTTGAACTGAACCCACAACTGTTCGTCTGTTTTATCTTGACTGGACAAGAGACATGGTGTCAAAACCGGGATTAAGAGTGCAACTTCTTCAAGCTAGGAGGTGCAAAGTTGATGGTGAAGGTATATTGAGCATGTTAGAGAGATACAGTGCTTAAATGATTAAAAAGGGCCAAAAATGAACTTCAGGTAACCAAAACTTGCACAAATGTATTTTGCAAAAGAAATGATACGGAGCATTTGTAAGGCACAAAACGCATTATTAATCAAATGAGTAGTACAAAATGTATTATTAATAAAACAAAAGGCACAAAATGCATTATTAATTAAACATAATGTTCAAAATCACTATATTTGATAAAACTATCAGAAATACTTATATGGGGTTCAGAATTACCTCTGGTTTACATAATGAGCATGTTTAAAGTAAAATGAGCACAAGGGAAGTATAATGAACATGATAAGAGGTTAAATGGGCATAACGAGTATAATCAAAGGGCAAAATAAGCTTAGAAAAGCAAGGCAACAATGTTTTTTAGTAAACTACCATATTTGGGCATAACAATATTTCGCATTGACCAAAGCCAGTCAAACCATAACTAGAGTTGTTCAAAGTATATTTTGCTAAGTGCAGTCAAAGTATAGCCATTTTGAAAAGATTCTTGTGCTGTGTACATTTATTCGCAGTGCCACCAATTTACACTGTACAGAGTTATTTCAGAAACTACAGCCATTTTTTAAAGTTTTTTGTGCTGTATACAGTTCATTTGCAAAGTTCATTCATTTCAAAGTGTTTCTTACTCTGAGCTTCTTGTATTGTGTACAGTTAATTCGCAAAGTACAGTCATTTTGAAGTATTTCTTCCACTGATAAAGGGTGGTTTCACAAAGTACAGTGATTTTAAAGTGCTCTTGTGCTATGGAGACTTATTTTACAAAGTGCATTTATTTCAAAGAGTCTTTTGTGTTATTGGGCATAATTACAAGTTCTGGCATACATATGGGTATGTATGTTCGTAAATAATTTCAAGCAGATTCATTACTGTATGTTGATATAGCAGAGGCATTTTGCAGACCCAGTCCATTTGTGTTTGATCATAATATTGCAGAGAACTGGAGAGTATTTGAGCATGAATACGATATTTTCATACAGGCAGCTTTTTCTGAAAAAAGCACATATGAGGGCATTTATTTTGCTTAGCTTAGAGGGGTCAGAAGTCATTGAAAGAGAGCATTTATTTTTGTATGAACCAGCAGTATATGCAGGAGAAGGGGAAAACCACCATATTGTTGTACCAGCTGAATCAAGAGTGGAGCCTGAGTGCTTGAAATGTAAATTTAGAGAAATATGCAACCCCCCCAGACAAATGTTACATTAGAGAGGGACCTATTTTATACAAGAAACCAAAAGCCAGGAGCATGCAGCATGTGGCTAGCAGAAGCAGGCCTTAGCACATGGCAGCTGCAGCCTTTGCAGGTTTTCTAGGGAGGATCCATAACTTTCTAGCAAGTTCCAAGACTAGCTCAGCAAAATGGCCATACCCAGTGCAGTATAAGGGTAAGTTGGAAAAACCCAAGTCAAGTCTTATTGTTAACTGTTGTAATTGTGGTGCTAATCATGAGTTTAAAAGAGAAAAGTGCTTAGCATTTGGTCATCAATGCCACAACTGTAAAAAATGGAACCACTTTCAAAAGTTTTGTAAATAAAGCAAGCCTCATTCAATTATTAAGAAAGATCACTCAAAAAAGCAAGTTGATCATGTAGAAAGCTGCAACCCTACATTCTATGTAGATGATGTATCAGTGGTCGGTAAAAAGGTTAATGCAGTAGATTTGCTGGCAAAGACCGAAGCGTTTTGTACTGTCCTGATCAATGGTAAACCCACGGATCTCAAAGTAGACCCTGGTAAAAAGTGCAATGTTATGTCAGCAGAAACATTTGCTAGAGTAAGAGCTGGTGAACAACTTAATTTGGCTAATTGTGTGAAGCTTGTTGCTTATGGAGGTGAAGAGATTCAAACCAAGTGCTCAATAGTGCTTTTATGCTATTCGGCTGGGAACAGTTACAGCTTGCAATTTTATGAGGTAAGAAAACCTGTGCAGTCATTATTAGATCTTGGAGACAGTTTAAGAATGAAACTGCTTTCTTTTACCAAAGAAGTCCATCGTGAAATCTCATGTCCTAGTTCCAGCTTCACTGATGCTATTTTCTCAGAGTATGCTGATGTTTTCAATGACAAGCTAGGCAAACTTCCAGTTGTGTACTCCAAGAAAGTAGACCCAGAAGTCAGTCCAGTGGTCAGACCAACAAGCAAAGTTCCAGTAGCTATGCAGGACAATGTCAAGATCCAGTTTGATAAGCTGGTGCAGCAAGGTGTGATTTGTCCAGTCACAGAACCAACTGAGTGGGTGTCTTCCATGGTAGTTGTTCATAAGAAAAGCTCCAATGAAATCAGAATATGCATTGACCCAAGAGGCTTGAATAAGGCATTAAAGAGACTTCATCATCTTATGCGTATAGATGAGGAGGTTGCCACCCTCATGCCAAGTGCCACTGTTTTTTCTGTCTTGGATGCAAAGAGTTAATTTTGGCAAGTAATGCTTGATCACAAATCTTCATTATTGACTACATTCAGCATACCATTTGGTAGATTCAGATTTCTCAGAATGGCTTTTGGAATAAATTCTGCCAGTGAAGTGTTTCAGCCTGCAATGGAGCAAATTGTTTAGAGGGTTATCCATGTGCTATAATAGTTGATGATTTACTGGTTGGAGGTAATGGAGAAGCAGAGCATGACAGAAACCTCAGGAAAGTTCTGGGCAGAACATGTGAAGTGAACTTGAAGCTCGATCCTCTGAAATGTAAATTCAGGCTACCGGAAGTTACTTATGTAAGTCATTTATTTACCAGTACAGGCTTATGACCAGACCTTTCCAAACAAGCAGCCATTCTTGAGATGCCAGCTCCAGACAATGTCCAAGCCCTACAGTATTTCCTTGGTATGGTTAACTATTTGGGCAAATTTATCCCTGACTTTATTGAGTTATCAGCACCTTCAAGAGAGCTGACACTCAAAAATGTTGCCTGGTCATGGTTGGAACGGCACCAGAGAACATTTGATAACCTCAAACAACAAATTGCTGACCCGTCTACATTGAGATGCTATGATGACCACAAACCAGTAGTTCTTTCCTGTGATGCCTTCAAAGTTTGGTCTTGGTGCACTTATTCTTCAAGAGGGCAGACCAGTTGCCTATGCATCAAGAACTCTTACCAAAACTAAAATGCAGTATGCTCAAATTGAGAAGGACCTTTTGGCAATTGTGTTCACATGTTCAAAGTTCCATGATTATATTTATGGCCAAGCTAGCCAAATGGAAAATGATCATCAACCTCTAGTCAGTATTTTAAAGAAGCCTGTGCATACAGCTTCAGCAAGACTACAAAGAATGATGCTCAGGTTACAAAAATACAACTTCAAAATGGTCTATACAAAAGGCAAACTTCTTTATCTGGCTGATACCTTATCCAGATCACCCAGAAATACCACAGAACAGCTTGATGCAGAGAATTTTGACTTTGATGTCATGGAAGTGCGTAATTTTTTATTTTTTTTTTTAGCTGAGAGATCATGCAAAGACTGATCCAATTTTGCAGAAGCTGAACCACTTCATCAATGTTGGATTGTCATCAATGCAATCTTGTGTACCGCCAGAAGTGCAACCTTATTTTCCATACAGAGATGAGAGTCTGATGGAAGATGGTAGTATTTTCAAAGGTCCTAAAGTTATTGTTCCTACTTCCTTACAGCAGGAATATATTCAGATTTTGCATCATGGCCACCCAGGTATCAAAGCTACCAAAAGAAGGGTGAGAGGACTAGTATTTTGACCTTCTCTGTCAAAAGAAATTGATAAAGTGCATTCATCTTGTTCAGTATGCAATAGTACTAAACCACATTTGCAAAAATAACCACTTCAGCTAAGCCAAATTCCTGAACTACCTTGGTTTACAGTAGCCACTGATATATTTGAGTGGAACAGACAGCATTACTTAGTGTTGGTAGACTCTTATTTGAACTTGTTTGAGATCGATTTGCTAATTAACCTAAAATCCAGTGCTGTTATTATTAAGTTGAAATGTTCTTAGTCCATGGTAGTCCACACAAAGTTATTTCTGACAACAGTACCCAATTTACTAGTCAATTATTTCAGAAATTTGCAAAAGAGTGTGACTTTATCCATATTACTAGCAGTCTGGAATACCCACAGTCAAATGGCCTGGCTGAACTTGCAGTACAGAGTGCAAAGCAATTAATAGAGGTCAAAGCATGACAATACTGATATCTTCTTAAATTTACTTAATCTAAGAAATATACCCCATGACAACCTACTTTGCTGGCTTGCTCAGAGACTTCTATCTGGGCAAACCAGAACAACCTTGCCTATCATTTCTAGTTTGTTGGTGCTGAATGCTAAAAACACCAGAGTAATCAAAGCCCAACTTTTTAAAAAGCATTCCTTTCAGAGGTCTTGTTTGATAAAAGGAGCAGATTTCTTCCTCTGTTGAAAGAAGGAGAGACAGTGAGGATGCAAATGGTGAAAGGCTTTGAGCAAATTGGTCAAATGAGAAGTATATGTGCCGAGCTGAGATCCTACTTAGTGGAATCTGAGAGTATAGAATGCAGTAGAACTACAGGCATCTTCTTCCGGTATCTGAATCGATATTGCAGCATTGTACCTGTGATTTAGACTCTAGATCTCATGATAAGCAATATGGCTTAAGAAATTCTTTCAGTACCACATCTGCATTATACACAGCCACTGAAACCATCTATAACAGCGTGAATGATTCAAAACTAACATAGTGGCTCTGTTCATTGATATGAGAAGATCGTTTAAAATAGAAAATCATAATCACTCCTCTGTAAACTTAGCAAATTCCATTTTGGCCCAAATAGGATAAGATGGCTTCAAAGTTATTTCCAAACAGATCATTGAAATACACCTAGGGACCACTCAAATACACCTAGGGACCCGTCTTTTGACTGAAGGCACTGTTAACATAGGAGTTCCATGAGGATCTGTCCTTGGTCCACTGTTGTTTTCCCTGTTCATCAGTGATATATCCACTAACCTGACCCATCTCAGCTTGGTTCTTTATGCAGATATCTCACTACTTGAATCATATGATACATACTTTAGAAAGTTGTTTTTTGTTTAAATAATTTGTTTAACTGTTGTAGTCTACACACTAAAGTGTGATAGCCATTTTTGATCATTTGTAGTCGTTTAAAGCTGTTTTAAGTGTATTTTTTTACTGTTTTTGCCTTATCTTTTCAAAAAAAACAAACAAAAAAAAATTCCTTGTTTCCCACCTTTCTAAGCTAGTATAGTCCAGTTTTCAGGCTAGTGCTGAATTGGGGGTTGTGCTACTAGTTTCTGAGTTGCCCATACCTTACTTGGATAGAAGGAAGTTTTTCTGTTCACCTGTGAGAGACGGGAGCTTTGAGCAACCTATCTGTCCCTGGAGGAGTTGTTCCAGCCCAGAAGTTAGTAGTTTATAGGCCATTTTGAGATAATTTCTATCTCTTTCATTTCCCTACTATAAAAACTGTGTGTTTGCACGGTTTTGCGCACCGGGCAATGCCGGTTAGCAACGGTTAAATTATTCCCGGCTCCACTAAGTCTCCTCTTCAGTTTTTCCCTTGAAACTAGTCTAACTCTCAACCTAAGCACTCAAAAAGCACCTTACAGCCCAGCACTTGCTCATACCTAATAGCAAGCACTAATATACCCTGACACTGATTGCCCAGCAGGGCAAGGCTCTTTATTCACCCCTCACCAACCAAGCGACTAAGCAGCTCACCCTACTATTCAGGCATGACCAAAGGGCAACTTCAGGTGCACTCTCCAGTCCTGCTGGTGAATCTGGGAATCCTGAGGCAATGTTAAAACTGCCTCATGTACACAGACAACCCTCTCCTCCTACCACAAAACACTAACATATGTGAAAGATGCAATTATACAGCCAAACTGGAAGCTAAGCTGTCTCCACCCAAGACTGGAACAGACAGTCAAGAGGAGAAGGTTAACACTTGCACCACAACTCCAGCCACACGCAGACCTACTAAAACAGCACTGGCAAAAAATCCACATAAATACACAAAATCATACTCGGAGGCTCTAAATAAAAATCTGCAAAATCATCAGAGACCTCCAAAGCAGACACCCTAACAACCTGCACTTCCCATCACAAACCAGACAACACATAAAACACAAAATCAGTGTGCCGCACAATCACTACCCTTAAGGCGAAATAACATACCTAACACACTAGTAATAGGTGACTCTACAATCAGGCACACTGATGTCCCACTCACTAGGCTGGACAAGCAGAAGGTTACTGTTAGCTGCCTGTTGGGAGCCAGAATCTGCCACATAACACAAGCACTCAGGTCATTCCAGAACAAGTACAAATATGACTCTGTCATTGTTCATGTTGGTGTGAATGACATGAAACGTACCTCCCTGGACTAGAGACATGGAAGAGCTCTCCGATCATGTACCACAGGCTGGTATGACCCTGACCCTGAATAGCATCCTGCCCTCACCAAGAATAATACCTCAGTATAAAGAAAAAATGATCAATTTCAACAGTTGGCTAAGCTTCTGGTGTCATTCAAAGGGGATCCAGTGTCTGTCAGCCTGGGATGGCATGCTCGACAAGCCACATTGTTTCGCAAGAGATGGCTTGCACCTGTCACCCCTAGGCTTTCAAATACTGGCCAAGGCTCTTGCTGCCCCCATAGTGCCTTTTTTAGGCAAGGCTCAAAAGTCAAACCCACCTCTGTAAACAGCACAATTAACAAAAAACTGAGGGTTATGCTACTCGATGCCAGGAGTTTCAATCTCAAAATGCACGTTCTCGAAGCACTCCACAGTATGGAGAACATCGTCATCTGTGCAGTAACTGAAACCTGGTTCAAGACTCCAGAGAGCACCCCAGTACTACCAGGCTTCAACTCATACCACATGTTTCGGCCACAGATCACGGACCGAAACACAAAAGGAGGGGGTGTATCAATTTTCATCAAGGATACCTACACCTCCAGGATAGTGGCGCAGCGTGATACCTCTGAGATCATCCATGTGTAACTAAATTCGGGCAAATCTGCAATGCAAATTGTGACCTGCTACAGATCACCCTCCAGACACTGGAAAACATGAAGGTCCTACCGAACACCTTGATATTGGGCGATTTCAATTACCCTACCATTCATTGTGAAAACTACTCGAGTACATATTCCCAGGCCCAGCCCTTTCTGGAATTCATCAACTCAAATGCCCTGGATTAGCTGGTAAACTCCCCTCCCAGAGGTGAAAACATATTGGACCTGGTCATCACCAACATGGGTGACAGGTGTTCCACACTGGAGGTCAACCCGACACTGGTTAGATCCGACCATAAACTAATCACTCTGGATGTACACACCCCGCCATCACCCCCAACTAAGGAAACCACAGTAAAAAACTTTTCTAAAGCAAACTTCACCTTACTTAAGACAGAGGTGGTACATTTCACAGCCCCATGCTAAAGGGTAACACTGCCCAAGATGCAGAAACCTTTACAAATGTACTCTATGAGCACCTACAAGGATGCATGGATCGCACCATCCCTAGCAAAACCAAGACTCACTCCTTTAAGAGAAGGAAACCAGTTTGGTGGACCCCTGCAATAAAAAGTCTGTACAACAGGAGGAGGAAACTAGTTCAGAAAAAAAGCAAATCCCAAGAAGGAAAGACATCCCTGATCAGTGTCAGTAAGAAACTAAGGTCCCTCATGAAATCATCCAAGGCTAACTTCGAAAGAAAAATAGCCAAGGATTCAAAACATAACCACAAAGCCTTCTTTAGCTATGTTAAGAATCTAAGTGGCAACTCGCAGATATGCACTGAACTAGTGCAAAATAGCACAAAATATATTGAACCTACTGATATTGCCAACATCCTGGCAGATAGATTCAGTGCAAACTTCACCCCCCTCTCACCTCCAAAAGGGCCCACAACAATACTGGAAAAGTATAGTGTCCCAAAAATCACAGACGCATGGATGAAAACAGCCCTTTCAAAAGCCAAAAACACAGCACCAATAGGACCAGATGGTGTCCCAGGCTACATCTTGCACGAACTGCAGAATGAACTAACCCCCACCTAAACACACTGTTCAACCTCAGCCTCTCCACAGGCTACATGCCCATAGAATGGCTCACAGCAACGGTTATTCCTCTTCACAAAGGAGGGGCCACAACTGACCCTGGTAATTATCACCCCATAAGCCTGACTAGCCTGGTCTGCAAGGCTATGAAGCGCATCATCATGGAACTCATTAACAAAGATATTGGGAACCTCCAAACACTTTACCTGACCCAGTTCGGCTTTGTTAAGGACAGATCATGCCTACTAAACCTGGTTAACTTCTTTGAGACAGTCACCAAGGCCATAGATGAGAGAAAGGTGGTTCACACAGCCTACCTTGACCTCACCAAGGCTTTTGACACCATTCCCTACTCGGGTATTACAGAAAAACTCACCAGCCTGAACATAAACCCCTACATCACGAGATGGGTTGCCAACTGGCTTACAGACAGAACTCACACAGTAAGAATAGAGGGCTCCAGGTCCGACTCTAAACCAGTCACAAGTGGTGTCCCACAAGGCTCGGTCCTGGGACCCCAACTGTTCGGCATATACTTCTGAGAAGTACAGGCAAACACAGGAGGGCTATGGCTAACCAAGTTCACCGATGACTGCAAACTGGGAGCCATAATTGACTCTCCAGCTGCCACAGACATCCTCCAAAAGGGCCTTACTTAGACGGACACCTGGTGTCAAAGTCATGGCCTCAAGCTAAATGCCATTAAATGCATAGTCATCCCATTTGGGAAAAACAAAACACCCACGAATTACCACATAGGTGGCAGCCCCCTTAATACAGAAGAGGTAATAAGAGATCTGGGGACCCAGGTAGATAATAATCTCTCCTTTGACAATTATATTGCCAAAGTAGTTAGGAAATCCTTCTATGTGGCCCATCTAATTATTAAAGGGTTTGCATCTAGAAATGAAGAGGTTACAGTGCCCCTCTACTCGTCACTCATTAGACCCATCATAAAGTACAATGCCCCATTTGGGATGTACCTCACAAGATACTTCCAACAGCTGGAAAGACCACAAAAGTACCTCACCAAGAGGATTACTGGCCTCAAACATATGTCCTATGCAGCCCAACTGAAAAAACTCCAGCTGTACTCAGTGGCATATCGCTTACTCAGAGGTGATCTCTGCCTGACATACATAGCCATATCCAACTCAGAATTGATGGACATGCTCCACCTAAAGAAATCCAAGTCACTACGAGTCACACACTCTAGTGAGCTAAACCTTGCCACAACAATAAATAGAACATGCTGGAGGGATAGATTCCTGCCACAGAGACTCCCTATGCTTTGGAATAAAATTCCAAATTACATCAGGCAGAGCCCCTCACTAACACTCTTCAGATAGCCTAGTACCTACCTATGAACCTATAAGAACACCATGATCCTTCAACACAAACTGCTATCTAACATTACAGACTAATGCTAATGGACAAATAAAAATATGCTCCTAATCAAATCCATGAAGTCTAACATCATGATATTTGGCACCCTGTAAAAACTCCCAAAATCCTAAAATGAAATTATTACCGAAACTGGCAGCAACCCAATACCATTGGTAAAAGAAAATAAGTACCTAGAGATCACTTGAGACCCTACTATTTCATTGGCTATCCATACCAAACCTATTACCTTATTACCTTAAAACCCTTCCCCAGCTACAACTATGCTATAGAATCTCACACCTCCTTCTCCTATAGCTTGTAATGCCTTAGCTAAAAATATGTTTATCCCTAAAACTGAATATAGGCTCCCTTTTGTAACCTTACACTCTTCAAACTACAAACAACTATAAACATAATCTGCATATTTCTTCTTCTTGCAAAGCCCCCAAACTCATCACTGTCAACTTCAACAGTGGTGTAACTGACTACCCGTAAATGACACAGCCACATTTCTACTTAGCTGTCAGATCTTTAAGTTATTAAAATGGCTCGCTATTCTAATACCGTTGCTTCCATATACCATTTTTATTTTCTATAGGATTTTTGGCCTCTGTATTTACTGACCATAAAGGTCCCACCCACCAGACTTAAAGATCATTCATTTTCATATACTGGTGTAGTGATCCAGTGTGGACATCATCCAGGCAACCAAGGAGGTGGTTTGTGCCCTCACGTGTATCCTTACAATGAGAACATTTCTGTCGTAGCCATGACCCTCTCCCCCCTGCCAGAGTGGAAGACATGTTTTCTACATATGTATGTTGTGGATTTGTGCATACTGTAAGTAATTGATCTGGTAATCTGTTACCTCACACTGGTTAGAGATTTATTATGTCATTGTGTTGTGTTAGCGACTAAGCCTGCTTGTGATTGTATGGTAGTACACTGCTGATGTACACAGTAATTTGATATGGTACTGGTTCACAGTTTCACATACAAGGCAATGCCATTCTCCAGCCATGTAACACTAAGCAGCTATTCAGCTGTACAGACACATTGGAATGTCACATGATGTTAGGTTGCAGTTCAAGTCATGTATCCTTTATGTGTTTTGAAGGCTTGCAGTGTGCTGGATTTATCATTGTGAATCAAACATGGGGCTGCAGAAGCTCCTATGTAGTCCATATTGTTGCAGGTACCTTTTGGTGTAACAAAACTTACTTGATATATGTGCAGTACTATTCTGTGTGATGCATTGTTAATTGTGCAGGACTATGGTATTTGTTTTCTGTATGGACCAACCCTATGCAACTGATCAACATAGGTTCATAGGTTGGTACTGGGCTATCTGCCCGAAGGCGTATATTAGCCCAGCCACGTTGTGCGGTATTCACCGCCCCTTTAGTAGTTCCCTAGACCCTTGTACTAGCAGCTAGTACCCTTGGCCCCTATCTTGTAGTGCTGTTGGTGTGATCCCCGGTGTGAACTTTCTCTTACCCATCCACTCATCAAGGTTCCTCTTGAAGAGTGATAGTGAGGGGCTCTGTCTTATGTAGATCGGGACCCTGTTCCATAGTAAGGGAAGTCTCTGTGAAGGGAATCTATCCCTCCAGCATGTTCTATTCATTGTTGTGTTGAGGTTTATATTTACATATTTACATATTTGTGAATATTGCTCATGTATAGCTACTACATGGAAAACTAGACATCTGAAACATAACCTCACTGTTAAAAGGGTTGCAGCATCAGGTGCTTCCCTTCTTTTTAATACCCTTTATGAAATAGATTTGAAATGAAAACATCAACTCTCCTTGCCTTTATAGTTCTACTACATCATTGGAATTAATAATTACACATTAAGACAACAACCTTCAGGTATGAACAGCATGTTAACTCTGATCTCTGCAATTATTTTCTTATAATTGAGCACAGGATGACAGCACAATAAGTGGAAACTTTCATTCTGTACCATGTATCCAGCCAAGTCAGCTCCTGTTAGCAGTGTGATGTATTCATCCAACTGTTTTCAAAGATAATTGGCATAGGAAAACAACACATTCACACTGGAAAACGTTTAAACTTTATTATTAAGTTCAGAAAGTATGATCACATTTATTTAATTTATTTATTTTATTAATTTATTTTACATTTGTTGAACGGGGAAGTCCATTTGGGCACAAAGACCCCTTTTCAGCATTGGCCCGGGGAGAATAGCTTTAGTACATGCAGTGCAAACAAAATCTTTTAAGTTATACAATATCAACAATGTCAGGTAAAATACAATTAAAATAAATGTTACTATGCCAGAATATATAAGATAGTAACTATTCATAAAGTAGTAAGGCTTCTTAAACTAATTATATTCTATACAAATATAGTTAATGATACAATAGAATGGATGTCAAAATACAGAGTACTGAGTTATTTACAAAAGGTGGAAAGCAAAAGGTTGATTTAATTATGAACTATAAATGAAACGAGTGATAAAAGAGTTAAGAGAGGCATAGGTAGCAGGTAGGGTGTACGCAGAGGTGAGCAGAGGTAGAGTAGAAGAGGAGGAAGAATATACTTATCCTGGAGATGTGCATCTACAGAGCCAGGATACTGACAGGTGTTTTCCTAGAGGTGCTTTGAGCACCTGTTGGTTTTAAAGAAGCCTGAGAGCATGTGTTCAGTAAGGTGAAAATGGGGGCAAAATACTGAGAAACAGCAAACATGTGAACTTTCATAATGAATATAGCCTTATGACGCAGGGGAATTTCAAACACTGCAAGTTATTTGGATGTGTATCAACTATCAGTTGTCATATCAGAGTGTGTACATATTTTCTACCTCAAAAGGACATTTTGCCCTTACTTTCCTAAATGATTGGTTGTTCCATAGTGAAGGCTCTACCATATATATTCTTGAGAAAGAATCCTAAAATGTAGGCGTTGAAATCTTGGGGTGAAATTAGTGAAACATGTCAGAGTTTCTTAATCTGTTTTTAGTCTGGCAAATGCAATGTTGTGACTTTAGCAGTTTGGGGTATTTTATCTAAAAATGTATAAGGTCAACACTTTTTTCAAAAAGTCTGCAAGAAAGGCATAGCGGTCATTTTTTGTTTATCCTGACCAGTGTGATTACTGTTATTATTTCTGAGGGAATACAAAAAGAGCATATAGAAACCTTAAGCAACAATGTTCAACACATCCAAATAAATGCAATTAAGTATTTCTTCCTGAACACATTTTTCAGTATTTTGATATGTAAGCTGAGAACACAGTTTATTCAAACATCAGCACTGTAATAGCTGTCAGCTTTACACATCACACCTGACATGATAGTGGTACATGGTTTTGTTTATCATCATCTAACCCATATGCCTGCTGATCACAAGACGGGGCTTCCTGCTGTCACACCTAAGGGAGAGTATAATCATCTTTCTTTTTTTTTAAGCTTCCTGTTTATTTCCAATTCTCACACATGCATGTTTTTCTAATTGCTGGGTTACTAAAGTTTAGGAAGATACTTCTCCAAATTACTTTTTGGCTTGTCAGTGACAGCAACGAATAATGATGCTTTATAAATTAGATATGTGGTGCATATTTGCTTTTGTTGTGCTGCCATCTCATTATAGCAATCAGCAGGAATAAATTGTAGCTTTCAGGGTTTGTTTGCAATCCATGCATATCTCCTTAATATTTGTGTCACTTCTGTTTTGCCATATTTCAAGAAAGCTATATCCTTTATTTTGTTTTTTTTTATATATACTCTAAACGTAACTGGGTAATCTCACTGGAAACCAATGTTCCTTTGCAAGGGCATCCCAGGAGCACTATCCGGTCATGTGACTTAATTCAGATCACACAGAAGACAAATGAGGCTAAAGGAATGAAACCCTTTACCTTGCCCTACAGCAAGCAGCTCAATAGCTGTTCAGAGCCTTGCCCTTAATCCATTTAGCTGCCTTCTTCGAGTAGATCACTTCTCTCTCTTTCTCCCCCTCTATGTCCCTTCCATTGTTTCTTTAAGTGCATACAGAATTTTCCAGTGCCAATCAATGGCACATGTGCTAACTGGATTGGTACACTGTTGCTTAGCAAGCAATAAAAGTAGAATTATAATTAAGCTGCAGTCTATAGGTCACCAGCTCCAGGTGCAGTCTTCAAGCAATCCAGCACTCTTACAAGAAACTGACACACTTCCTCTACTATTTTTGAAAGAAACATACTATGTGTAAATTATCCTGATATATCTGTTCCAGTAGTATACCCTTAATATACTCTTTTTGTCTACATATGTTTGTGAATTTTTCTTCCGAGTTCATCTAAGGTTATTCTTACTTTTGTTTTAAAGAAGTTGTGGTGTTTTATTCTTCCACAGGTTAAAAGCATGTTTGACAGTACTGCAAAAGTCACAGCTCTATTCTTGCAAACTTCCTCTGATATAATGATACAAATTTGTCTTACATCAGCAGCACTGATAGTTATTCAGAAGCATTACACTTTTTAACTTGTGTTGGGTATATCACATTTTGTACATAACAGCAATTTTTTTTCCTTGTCAAAAAAGGTCAGGAGGTGATTTTTAACCTGCCATTATTTCTGACATTCTTACTACAATAAATGACATATGTATACATGAATGATGCATACTAAAATGTACCAACAGAATGAAACACCCAAAATATTTTGTACATAAAGTTATTTTATTAAAATGGTCAGTGTGCTGTTGCCTGTCTTTAATACATACCAACAAATATGAAACTCTTGTTACTGACAGAACTCTGAGTTTGATTCAAATATGATAAGGAAGGAAGATGAGCAGGTGCAGATCTGATCGGCTCCACAACGCCCAGGCAAAAATGTGCAAGCCTTCATGGCCACAAAGTTCATTTCTTTCTCTCTCTCTCTGACGGTTCACTACTTTTATGTTGCCCATACCTCACAACCTCTGAACATTAGAAATCATAGCACTGGCCTTTAAAAAAAAAATAGTAGAGAGTCAGAAGGAGGAGTGTGCTTCCTTATTTTTCACTCTAGAAGGCCTTTATATACTAGAACCTATATAGTTAATGATAGGGAGACATTATGAGGAACATCAATAAATTAAAGAAGAGCAAGGTTAAATCTGAAGGCTAAAATTATAGCATTATCTCCTATGCTTAAATCATAGCAGTTGAGATGTAGTTACCTTCCTCGTTAGCTTTGTCCCTCTGTAACAACCTTGATCTCTTGTTGTACCTGTTTTTTTTAAGCCGACTTTGTAGCATTCACTTCTGTAGTAACACCCTAGCCTTACCTGTCTTCTGCTCATTGTGAAAAAAAAAATCACTTCATTATACTGTTTTAAGCCTACTTGGCAGAGTCTTACAGTTGACATACTGTATTGTGAAAGCAGAAATGTTCAGGAACTCCTGCAGGCACTGTGTCATTTAAAGAGAAATGCCTTGTTTTGCCCCTTGTGGCGTAATTCTAAACTCCACCATGCTTAAGTACTCCATTATTCTTCTGTCAATATTCCATTCTTTAATTGAGGAAAAATACAGTCTCTATAGGAGTCCTTGTCTGCTCACATCTATTATTGCACTGACAACTGCTGCGTATGTAAGATGGACAGCCCATGCCTACTGCATACTGAAACTGAATAATTTCACCATATTGTATATCAAATAGAATGTCATGTTTTTCCCATTGTTCTGAACTGCGGTGGTGGTGCTGCGGTAGCGTTGTCGCCTCATAGTAAGACATTGTCCTGTTCGATTCTCAGCTAAAGCGTCTTCTGTGTGGAGACATACATGAATGGGCGTACCTTCGTTGAAGGTTGTGCATCAGGGCTGGCAACTCGGCAAGTAAAAATCTACTGCCAATCATTAGCGGACTGGAGTTCTGCTGTGACGACCCCTAACCTGGAAAAGCCGAAAGACACAACAACATGGAAGAACGTTGTTCTCCTTTAGACAGTGTGCATGTTGAAGGAAAACATGCAATATATTCTACAAATATTTCCAAGAAGCAAGCCTCCTTGCTGCTATCAGATCCCAACGCACTCTTTCGTATCATCTGCTTTCACTACCAGCTCATATTCTCTAGCAATCATTGACAAAACTATTTTCATTCTACTTACAGCATCTTATTTTCTGCTGCATACAAAACTGTCTGCAATCTCCTTCTTGGTTTGTGATGGGTGTCCCGTCTTTGAAGTTACATCATCTTCTCTGAGCCTGTATCACACGCACTGTTCTTTTCCTGCAATTGCACCTGCTATTCTCATTCTTTCCTGTGTTAATGCTTCATCAGAAAACAAATCGCATTTTTGGGTAGAATATTATTTTTATTCCCTTTATTCCACTTCCTATGTTCCATCTAGAAAAAACTCTAAGGATATGCTATTGGCTTCAGGAATCTCTAAAGCGATACAAAGCCCCAGGCTGCTCCATGTCTACTCATCATGCTGCTGTGAGCTATACCTCACTCTCTGCTTTCAGTTTGGAGCACATACCACGTGTTGCTTTCTGCTGCAGAGGACATTATAGCAAGCACTTCTGTGCAGGACCCTGATGCATATACCCCCCACAGAAAATTAGATCACATGAAACACCCATCTGCACTTTGTTTCCTGTTTCATTTCCATGCCTTCCACCAAAACTAGCATTCAGTTTGAGATTCTGACTGCATACAAATCCAGCTGGACTAGCACGGTCTAGAGGCATACACTACAAAAATTATGAAAATGTAAAATGGAATGGTGCTGTTTGTTGAATCTGAGTATGCTACAAGTGAACCTAAGTCCATTTAATTTGCTATTTCATTTTTATATTTTTAAAATGGCATTTGCTTGCCAAAACAGAAACACCAACTCTCAGATGCCATCTCGGACCATGGCACTAATGACCAGTGTGTATCATCAGAGTCATGGTCAGGTACTTATCGTACAGAATAGTGCATGCTACCACACAGTTATAAGGTTTTAACATTTTCATATACCTAAATGTCATATTTTTTTACTAAACAAGTGGGGGTTTTTACATGATTCTTTTTGAAACTTTTTGCTGCACTGCTTGAGATCAGTGGCAAACAAAAAGATAGGCAATTTTGTATGGTAAAAAGCTTACCTGATCTGCACATTTTCTTTCTGTGTTTAATTAATTTACTGCAGAAATTAAAAAGACAATTTACAGTCCAAAGGCACAGAGGTAGGCTGTCTATTTGTACCACCAGTGACTAAAGTTTGGGAACAGATTCAAGCCTCCCATAGGCGAAACTGGAGAAATAGAATGACACAGCTCTTGCCCATCTCTTCTCTCCTGGAGGAAGGGTTTGGTGAACCCAATGCTTGTGCAATCTCTTTTGCAAACAAACATCCTCACAGGTCATCTATCAGTTTCTATGAGGTGGTGATGATTCCTTGCACCAGTGATACCATTTGGGTAGAAAATTTGAGCATCCTCTATAAGGATGATGGTTTCCAGCTCAGTGCCTGAAAAACTCCAGTAGATTTCCCACTCTCTAGCCTGCAAGTGAGTTACCTTCAGTGTCAGCTTCTGAAGAACTTTGGGACCCAAAGGGTGGAGGGTCATGCTGAAGATACTCAGACAGAGCAATCAGGTGTTTCAGGAGTTGGGCAGCCATGGAAGCTGGGAGAACAACTGGAGGGCTGTACTAGTATAAACTAAACAAAAAGAGAATAATCAAGTAATTTGTAAGAAACTGTTGCTTTAATGTAGATTTTTCTTCAGATTTGAGTATGGGCTCCAGCTAGAGATAGAAGAAGTGTAACGTTTTCCTGAGCATGGAGTCTGTAGCTTAGTGACATTTTTGTACATGCACTTGTATGTGTTTCCTTGTCAGGCAGGATGGTTCTTCTGTAACTTTCAAGCAACAAGTTAAGAAACATTTTCCTTTGGTCACTCTCCCATTCTGTTCCCCTGATGTATGTAGGTACACTGTGGTTGGTTGCCTCATGTGCCATGAGTAAGTGCATTTGTGTATCAACTTGCTGCCTTAGGCACTTGTCTGAATTGCTATACAGACATTCATTAGTACATACAGTTGGTATCCAGGTGGTCCAGTCAGCAGTGCTCCCCTGGGGGAGTGTGTCCTACCACTGAATGCCTACAGGTGGACACCACTCACCACTGGGTAGAAATGTTGCTGTGATACACATTGACACGGCACACATGCTGTACTCAGGTTTAAGACATTGGCGATGTTGCCATATAAAACATTTGTTCTGGGCTACACCATCAAAGGAGGATATTGTACAGTATGCATGTTTATTTAGTCATTTTAGTGACTGAATTAGTCCCACTAGGCAAGTAGCCTCTTTTCAGGGAAAACCAGAGGTGGCATTTATACTTCTAGGGGAAATTTGGCCAGAGTAAAAGGGAACTTCCTTTACTCTTTTTGATAGGTGCCTTAAGATCTTTTACATTCACCTAAGGTACCTCCAATCCAGGCAAATGGAACTTCAGTTTAATGTCTCATCCAAAGGATGACACACTCAAGAGGGTAGCACCCTCTTTATGTTGCACTACAGCATCAGCCATCTATATACATGTTGTGGGACTAGAACCCACAGCCTTCTATACTAAAGGCAAGTGTACTACCTGTTGTACCACTGGCACTGGTGAAGTGATGCATCCTCAGATGTTTCCCTTTCAGAAATGCCAGTCACATACAGGCAGAACTGACAGCAAAATACATTTAGAAGTGGCATTTTGTGACACAAGAGGACCACATGTGAACAGCACTGATCACTGTGCAGGATGTATGCAGTGATGATGCAGCCTCATGTGTTACACGTGTGCACAACTGAGGCAGCCCTGACACTGATCATATTTATAAGGTAACTATGTACTTGTAATACTGCTTTACCGGGCAGTGGCCAGTCACTTTTTATACTTGCATTACTAACACTATTACAGGCTCAGATCACTATCACTTTACTCTGTATAGTACAGATTGCTCAAAGGTGAACTGTGTCTTGCCTGCAAGGCAATCTCAGACCCTGCTCTACTAGAGATGCTCCATATCCATAAATCTAAGTCCTCACATAGTACCCTATTGAAAGGCTTAAATCTAATATGTGACATTAACAAAACCTGCTGGAGAGACAGGTTTGTCTCCCAGATGCTGCCCCAACTCTGGAATAGACTCCCCATACTCATCAAGCAAAGTACGTCACTGATCATCTTCAAGAGCAACCTTGATGAGTGGATGGGCCACCACAAATTTGTCTCAGGGGTTCCACCTGTGTCCCTCATTGACGGGGGTGGCAGGTGCTGATTGTGGTTTCTTTTCTGGGGATAAACTCTTGGCTAGGCTTGTAAGGGCCCCAGAGCCATTAGCCTAGTAATCTCCTATGATCCTATGATATATGCATCTGACACCAAAGCTGATGTACAGGTGTTGTGTGTATGTACTGCATGACCAGGTCTCAGCACAAGACAATGCAGTGTCTGTTTATATGGTCAGCACTGGACAGGTTTCATGCATCACCATGACTCAAGACAATTCGCATGGCATCACTACATCTATCATAAATGTAAGAATGCGGGGAAGGTCTGTGAGTCAAGCACTGGCCATCTGCTGTATGCTTATAATAGTGTAAGAGGTTTATTAGTATACCTGTATCTTTGTTTTTGCATAACGAATTATGAACTAATGTTGGAAATAAATGGATACCTTGGATGAGAATATAAGCTGCACATAAAATGGTACAGTGCTATATTGAACATTCACCTATGTAAACATTACGCATCCAGTTGCATATTTGCCAACACCATTTTTTTACATTCCTCTCATGATTCATGTTCTCATTAGACAAGGTTTATATTTCCTACATGTGACACATTGCTGTGAAATTCATCAACATGCAGGTTAATAGGTAATTATTAAGCATACAGTCCAAGAGACCACATTGAGGATCTTAGTCCAGTTTCCCAGTTTCACCAAAGCACTGCCTGGTTAAGTGGTTTGCACAGACTTACACATTAGGCAAATGAAGGTTAAGAGAGTCAAACATTGGTCTATAGCAGGCAGCTCATTAACAGCTCATAGCCATAATCATCTGTGTTAGCTGTCAAACAATTGTTATTATAAGCAGATATTTCTTCATACTGGCGTATTGGCACAGGAAGCACTGGGTCTATCATTATTTGTAATTCTGTCCTTGAAGCCATATGTACGTACATAGTTTCCTTTATGTGTATCTTTTATCTGATGTAAAATTTACAGCATATAGTCATTCAGGTCTGTGATATTTCCCTGACTATAATCCCATCTATGTCACCTATCGGGCATTAGTTATTCCATCAAAAGCTTTGCACAATGCTTGTTAAATTCAATTTTCCGAGTCCCATTCGCGGTCCTAAAGAAAGGAATGATCAATATTCCATAGTGCTAAGGAATGCTGCGAATACCACTTTTGCATATAATATATGCAAAATAATTAATTAAATAATTATACTTACTTCTGTAATTTGCATAGCTAGTTAAAAAACTTCCATAAGATAGTAAAACAAAAGTTATGAATGAATTACATACATTCTTGAGAATGTTCCAGAAAATCACTACATGATCTTAGAAGACATACTTTCTCATTTGAGGAAAGTATTTTCAGAACCAGGAAAAGAAAAATGTACTTTGTTGAACAAAAGAAAGGCTGGACTATGGAATGATCTTGTTTATAATCAAAAAAGCATTTAGAACATTACAGGAATTCAGAAAACAACCAGATAATTACATGAGTAATTTAAAACATGAAGCATACATAAAGGTCAGTTGTATAGGCATTACTGGGCAGATTCTCACTGCATGTATTTAGTACTGAGTACTGAATTATGGTTAAGCTGATTTTTAAACACATAAAATTGTTACATGGACTTGGTGAGGAAATGTATACATGTGCAACATTAGACTATACAGATTCATTGTGCTATTGATGGACATGCATAGCTAATTCTGACTGGTCACACTTTTCTTTTCAAAAAAATGGCAACCACATTTTGACTGTAACATTTACAATTACTAGTTTCCACAGCTATATGGTTATGCCTGTAAGGGCTGAGAATCGAGTAGGATTTCAAGAAAGACATATACTTGTTTTGATACATGTGAATTTGTCCTAACTCTCTGTAGCTGGATTCTGTTTCCAAGATAGTGCCTCTGCTTTTTGTATTTATTTATGGATTTGTTCACTGTAGTAATATCTCCAGTCAGAAGTTTGTTTTTACAGTCATGTGAGTGAACATGAACTATATCAGTCTTCTGTTTCTACTCCTGTTCTTCTAATATATTTAGTACATGTTTAAAATAGGTGATCTAATTCAGGCCCTTATAATACTCATGATACAGGCTGTTGTAGGGCCATTCTATCTGTGCATACCATAGAATTATATTGAATATCACTGTCGTGGTTGGGGGTCTATGACTACATATAATGTGTCCATCGTAGATGACCTTGGGTACTGTTTCCATATTAGTAGATTTATATATGTTGTTGCATAGTTGGGGATAGTGCAGTGGTGTAGTGGTTAGCATTATCTCTTCACAGCTAGATGGGCTCTGGTTCGATTCCTGGCTGGGGTACCTTCTGTGCAGAGTCTGCATGTCCTCCCTGCATTCATATAGGCTTCCTCTGGGTGCTCCAGTTTCCTCCCATATTCCAGACATGCAGTAAGTGGATTGAACACTCTAAATTGGGCCTAGATGTGAGTGTGTGTGGTGCATCCTCCAAGCAGGTTTGGACCTTGGGCTAGCAACGTGAGCCCATAACTGCTACAGAAACAATAAGTGTTGAAAGGTGCTCATTGCCTGATGTACCACGTGGTGCTTAAACAGGAAAGAGAGAGCTGCGTAGTTGGAATCAGGTTGCTTTATGATACTGGCAATAAAGCACATGTATATGTTACAATGGCATCGTAGACTAGCCACTGGGGAATATCTTCAATTTATTACTGCTGTTCAGCCATTGTTGCTGTATCACTAAGTATATTTTGTACTGCATTTTACTGATGAAGTGAAAGTAAAAGAATGCAATGCTGTAATGATGCCAACATGCCCATCTGTTCCACTGATGTGGTATTTGCTGTCACATTGTTCTATTTTCCTGTTGTCTCATACCTGCTGTTGTTGATTTTCAGATTAAATGTACATTACACAGATCATCCTTCTTTCTCAACATTCCTGCAGGGACCTCGCCAAGGCCTTTGACACCATCCCCCACACTTGAATCATAGATAAACTTACTAAGCTGGGCATAAATCCCTATGTCACTCCATGGGTTGCCAACTGGCTTATTGACAGAACCCACACTGTAAATGTAGCCGACTCCAAATCCAGTTCCAGACAAGTGACAAATGGAGCACCTCAGGGTTCAGTCTCGGGACCGCTCTTGTTTGGCATCTACTTCTCTGAAGTACAGGCCAACACTAAGGGACTCTGGCTAACAAAGTCTGTAGATCACTGCAAACTGGGAGCCATTATTGAATCCCCAAATGATGTGGATGTTCTACAAAAGGGACTTACAGAAACAGATGCTTAGTGCCAGAGCCATGGGCTCAAGCTTAATGCCAAGAAATGTATAGTTATCCCCTTTGGGAAAAACCATGTACCCATGAATTACCACATAGGTGGCAGTACACTAAACACTGAAAGTGTGATGAGAGACTTAGGGACACAGGGGGACAGTGGTCTCACCTTAAATAACCACATCGCCACAACAGTCAGGAAAGCCTTCTATGTGGCACACCTCATCACTAAGGGCTTTTCATCCAGAAAAAGGAGGTCATTGTCCCACTGTACTCATCCCTCATTAGGCTCATTATAGAGTACAATGCCCCATTTGGTATGTACCTCACAAGACATCTTCAACAGCTGGAAAGGATGGGGAAATAGCTCACTAAAAGAATCACAGGCCTAAAGCAGATGCTCTATGCTGACCGTCTAAAAAACTCCATCTATACTCTGTGGCATATCGTCTACTCAGAGGTGATCTCTGCTTAACATACAAGGCCATGTCAAACCCTGAGCTGTTGGACATGCTCCACTTAAAGAAATTCCAATCCCTCAGAGCCACATGCTCCAGGGATCTAAGCCTTGTCATCACAATGAACAAAATATGCTGGAGGGATAGGTTCCTGACCCAGAGACTCCACAAACTCTGGAATAGACTGCCCATACATGTCAAGCAGAGTGCCTCCTTGGCCCTCTTCAAAAGGAACCTTGACGATTGTATAGGAGATAGGAAATTCACCCCAGGGATCACGTCATTCGCCCTGCAAGACAGGGGTCCAGGAAAGTAAATATTGTGGGAAGAAATATCCAGGGAATTTTTATGGCTAGGCTTGTATAGGCCCTAGGGCCAATAGCCTAGTACCAACCTATGAGCCTATGAACTTCCCTCTATAGTCTGGAACACCTCTTTACCATCTACTATCTAACTCTTAATATAACTTTTTACTTTCAGAGCTACTTTCCATCAATGCTTCATAAACTCTGTTTAATGATTAGCTAAACCTGTTATAATTTCTTCAAAAATGTCTACTTTGAAATGCTGATCACCAACAGAACAAGCCAAACTGTCCCACTAGACTACTGCAGAAAGACAGTATACATAGCTAACTTTAAAGCTGTTTGGCAGGGGGCTTTGTTCTATACAGTCCCACACAGCCAGTTTCTAATTATAGTATCTCCAAGACTCCACCAACTCAGAAAAAGGAAACGGCTACATCTTCCTTTTCTTTAATGTGCTGCAACTGCATTAGTAGTATATTATTTCGATAGCACAGGTGAAGGGGGACAGCCCGCCCCCCCAAAATATACATATATATATATTTCCTTTATTTCTAATTAGGCAACCATTCCATTGTTGTCTGCTCATTAATGGCACTGTGGTCTGTGGTGAAGGATATTGTTTCACTGCATCTTGAAGCAGACTCCATCTAAAGAATGTGGGGACACAGTAAGAGTATGGTAAATGATCAAGTTAGAAGCATAACACACACTATACTGCCCTGGAAAACATTAATATGGCTCAATTGCTACAGACAATGACCAATAATAATGACACTCTGCTACAGTTAGAATGATCTGTAACAGGACAATAAGCCAAACTGCATTCTCCCTGTAGTACAGGGGATTTTAAAACTAAAATGTGTGGCATAACTGCTAATCCATTGCATCTGAGATGCATATATCCATCCCTCATAATATCCATTGCTAGCACATGGTGCATGGTAATTTTGATACTCAGACTGTTGTGATATTCACAGAAACATGACACTTATGAGTAGTTATCAGTGCACACACAAGTGCAACAGACTATGATACCTTCATACAGGTGTGTTCTGAAAAATTATGACATCAGATAAAGTAGTGTATGGCAAAACTATGTGACATGTATGTAATCATACTGTACCCGTATGTGTGCAGCTTTCATGTCATCTGCTTCTTGATATGCTTTGATCATTCTGTTTTATATCTAAGCTAATAGCTTCATAGCTTAAGAAAACTGTGTATGGGCCGAAATAAACCAATTAGAAAGCAGATCCAAGATTCAATAAGCATGCTAGATATCCCATCAATGTGTCTAATAATTTTGTTGAATGTAACTGTGTCACCTTGTCTAATATAAAGAGGTGGTTTGTTTTATAAGCATATCATAGATTGTGAAATAAATTTGCTTCTCAGTGTATTCCTGCATTTCTCAATTCTGTGTACGTTCTCTTCATCTCTAAAGGGGAATTTGATTTGTAATAACTTAACATTCAATAATGCTCAAAAACTCCTCATCATAAAATGCCTTATGGGCTAGATAAAGTTTGCTACATCTTATTGAATAAACGCCTAAAATCTAAAGCCTAACAGCATATGGCAGATTACTGTAAACAGTTACTTTCAGTATACATCCTTTCTATACTTTCTAAATTAAGTATGTAATTTGTACTACATGTGCAAAGTAAGAAATTATATTCAGTCACTGATCTAACACAGATAATGAATAGTTTTACTAAAGTGATAGATTCCCTTGAGCTAAAGTTTTTAAAGAGAAGACCTTGCCTTCTCAATTATTTGCTTTTTGGGCTTTGTAGCTTTAATTTGAACTTAAAGTTGTTGTAAATCATCATCCTGTAGTTCTTTCTACTCCTTTAACATACTAAGCATTGAAATACCTATATTTAAATCTCATCTTGGGGAAGGACTGCCAAATACAAAACTCCAGATTTAAATGGGTCCATACGTAGGACATGGCTGCTCAGTCAAGTATATATTGTATGTACATATTCAGTGAATATTGTAAAATCTATTAGTTCCATTATAAGTACCTCCATTTTAGTATCATCTGTATACTTGGCAACTGGGTATGATTTGGATAAAGAAAAAAAAAAAGGGAAAACTATATTAAATAGAACTGGGCGTAGGAGAGGTCCCTGAGGGACGTGGGTTTGAACCTTTTTCCATTCTGAGCAACACTTATTAATCCCTGTCTGTTATTTTTTTTACCTAGTTGATTATATATGGACTTATTAAAAGCTGTTTCTCCATGAATATATCTCTCAGGTTTTAGAATATGGTATTTCGATAAAGGAAATGTGATTTTCCTGCATAAATATGGTGCACACTGATGTAACAGGTCATGGGATGTATGACCCTTGTATATGCAACAGAAGACTTTTTATGCAGCTTTACCTCACTTGATTCATGCATTGCTGGGTGCAAAGGAGAAGCTACCGATTTACTGCTCATAGGAAGTTGCATGTCATATGTGCAACACGTTAGCATTGCATGATTTTCATACAGTTTATACCTAATTCTGTCTTCTTTGCTATCTGCAGGTGTCACAGGTATAATGAGTCTTGTGTAGCTTGGATCATTGCTACCTATGAATGCGGCTGTTGAGGAACGAAGGGTCACAAGTCCTTCCAGAGATAAAGAAGGACTGCCATGCCTCAACAAATGCCTCGGAGATAACGAAGGACTGCCATGCCTCAACAAATGCCTCAGCCTTCCTAGGCTCAGTAGAAGTTTGAAGAAGTGTCAGCAGGCCCACCAAGTAATGGTCTCTAATGTTATGTTATGACATCAGGTACTTTCAGAAAAGTGCAACAGCAAGAACCTTACTAGCAGTCACTGTGGCCTATCTTTTGCCTGGTTTGCCACAACAATTCAACTTTAGTAACTGAGCTGAGTTTTGTTTGATTCTTCTGTTCATATTCAGTCATGCTTGTTGACTTTTGCATTAATTACTGTCAATTACTTATAAATAACTTTTTTTTTTTACATCTCATTACAACTATTGGTGTATGGTTTATATTCTGGGCTCTTGCAGGTCAGCTGATTTAAAACATGAGTTAAGTTTATAGATGTTGCAGATTTTATTTCAAACACTTAATAAGTGTGCAGCATTTTAAAATGTATATTTAAGGAATAATACTTTGTCCTATTATTTTGGCTTCCTCTTCACTGAACTAAGCATATACTAAGAACTGTAAGGTTTCCATTTTATACTGTGAATTTAGAAATCTTTACAGCTGTTAGCTTGCATTTCATTTTCTGATATCTTATAGAATAGCTCATTATGCAGTAAATTAGATTAGTAGACTATGATTCATGTCCTAATTTCTAACTAGTATATTGTATATGGAAAGATAAGTCATGTTATTCAGGTTATTATTAACCATCATGTTTGTATAGGGGTAATATTTTAGACTGTGGGCAGGATTCACGATGGCTTGCACAGAGTCTAAGAGTAGAGTAAGACTCCATGCTGCCATCATGTCGACGAGCAATCCAGGAACAGCCTGTAGGGGCATGTAAGAGAGCTCCTAAAACGGCTCTTACACGGACAGGGCTGGGACATGCAAATCATCTCAATTGCAGGTGAAAGGCATGCAAATGAGGTAGATTTGCAATTCAGAACACCCGAACCTGTCTGAGTAAGAGCAGTGTTATTTGCAGAAATGTACTCAGTTGACAACTGAGTACCATTCTGCAAATAGCAAAACAGAGCCGTGACAGCTCCAAATAAAGGTTGCATCCAGTGCAGGAAGCATGCCAATGGCCAAATATATGGCCATTGTAAATGTTCCCTGATGCAAAATTAAAATAAAAATTATTTTTTTTTCGCCGATTTCCGATGTTTAAGAGTAGCGCCGCGCCGCGCAAACCCAGGCTGTGCTCTAAAAAACAGAATACTACAAATTAAAACCCACAAATGTGTATTTTATTGAAAGTGGTAATGTACAATGCAAGGGAATGGCAGGCTAAAGACAAGATGGCCACCGAGTAGCGGTTGCTAAGGGGGGAAGCTCAGTCTAAGACATGTAACCAAGCATTAGTAGGCAATCCTTTGTAATTGAGTGTTAGGGCAGTGAATCGCTAGTTTACATAGCAAATGAGCACAGTCAGTGGAGTGTAGGAGTAGGATATGGGGAGTAACAGAGTAGAAGATAGGTGACATCACAAGGGGGGTATTTATGAAAGAAGTAAAGCTCACTGGAGCAGAGTGGCATGTGTCCGCTGTCATTAAGACATCATGGAAAGAGGTGTGTCAACAGGTAGGCTAGGGAAAGCCAAGAAATGGAAGGTGTATACCATGGACAACACCAAAGTTTCTTGCTGAGTGTGCATGCGCTCGTGTGTGCGTCTGTAAACCCGAGTAAGACAGAGTGCGCGCGTGTAAGCGTGAGTGCATGCATTTAAGCTGGAGTAAGCATGTATAAGGCTGTTTAAAGAGTTGTAAGCACGTTTGCGCTGGTGTGAGTGCATTTTAACCCGAATAAGCAAGTTTTAGTCCGTGTAAGCATGTGTGCGTGCATGTTAGTGGCTGTGCTCGTGTTTGCACTTGTGTGCGCGACGCCCCCCCCTGAGGAAACAGAAAGGAAAAAGGAAGCACAACAAATAGTAGGAAGCTACCAGGGAGTACTAGCAGAGCTAGCAGGTGAAAACAATCAGAATCAGGCAATTACACAGGCAGTACACTAGCCCAGCCCAGCCTAGCACTTAAAACTCTGCAAACAACAGTCCATTATGTTTCTCACAAGAGACACTGCAGTAAGCTAATAGAAGTGAAAACTGAAAAAGCTTTACTGAGACAAAGAAATGTTAGGGGCTGCCATTGCTGTTATAAGGCAACATATGCAACATGCTGAGGGTGGTGACAATGAAAATTGCTGTTGGACAACCCACAGTGAGGATACGGCGAAGAGTGTACAGGCCCAGGGTAACCTACCAGGGGTTACATGAGCTGGAGATAGTGGAGCGCTATAGAGTGGACAGAGACCTCCTGCAGCAAATTGTTGAGCTGTGCAGGCCATGCCTCACACATAGAACCAACAGAGGGGAACCCATCCCAGTGGAAACCAAGGTATGTGTTGGCCTAAGAATATTAGCAACAGGTACCTTCCAGAGAAACAACTGGTGATATGATGGAGATATCACAGGCATCAGCATCCAGGGTACTACACCAGTTCCTGGATGCCATGTCAGCACATGTCGGTGATCATGTATATTTCCCCAATTCCTGTGAGGTATTGGCCAGCAATATGCGTCTCTTCCAGCAAATAGCGGAATACTCTGAGGTAGTGGGTGCAATAGACTGCACCCACATATGCATCAAGCCACCAGCCGGTGAGCGGGGTAGGGTCTACTTCAACCACAAGGGCTTCCCCTCCATCAACTGCCAGGTTGTGTGTGATGCCCAGGGCATAATACTGAATGTGTGTGCAGGCTGCCCTGGAAGAGACCATGATTCCCATATCTGGCATCTGATGCAGCTGTACCAGATATTTGCCAATGGGGACATCCCACATGGTCACCTAGTGGGGGATGCTGGCTATGCACTGGAGCTGTGGCTGATGACACCCATCAGAAACACACACACACCTGAACAGGAACGCCATAATGAGGCACACGCACAAACACGTAATGTAATAAAGCATGTGTTTGGGATGCTCAAGTCATAGTTCCAGTGCCTGGACACATCTGGTGGAGCCTTGCAGTACTCACCAACTACATGTACCCAAATTGTCATGGTATGTGCTATGCTACATAATATGATCCTGTGAAAACAGCTGCAGCAGGACCAGCATAGGCCTGGGCCAAACAGCCCCCCACCATTGCCAAGGCCATCACAGGCAGAGTGTGACTCAGAGGAGGAACAACCTGAGCCTGCCCCAGTAGGCAGAAGGAGGTGTGCCCAGTATGCTTTGACCTTGGCAAAGAGGCAACGCATAGCACATACACTGGCTCAGTAGGAACTCTGGAAATGATACCCCTCTCCGACTCACACATAAAGTAAAAGGGATGCCTAAGTTGACACTACCTGCTCCCAAACATGTGCAGGGAGTGTAGTATGTGCATCTGACATAGGCAGCCCTGCAGCACCACCTAAGGTATGAATGCCATGTGTTAGGCAATATAAAGCAGTGCTAAACAGCAATTGCCGCCATGTAGTATATGCAAACAAAATTGCACACACCAACTAGCACAACTGTGGTCAATGTTCAGTAATATTGGGCAACGTCCAGCAATGTTGGTGAATATTGAGCAATGTCGGACAAGCCTGGTCTAAGTAGGGCATAGCTGAACAAAAGCCAACATGCTCATATTTGCTTAACAGGCCCTTAAGCAGTCTGGTCTGCTCAGTATGAAAATATAAAGCAGTGATGAGCCTCGAACCCAGGATACTGTGCACTATAGCCAAAGTACTGAACCACTAAACCATGACAGTATTGCAGTGGTCCATCTGTATGATGGAATGTTGATAAGTCTATGCAAAGTATTCCATGGAAACCCTTCAGGCACAGCATAATCTTTGTTGAGTTATGACACAAAGGTGAGTCCTGCAGTGAGAACAGAACCTGACTTCCAACACACATAGTATAAATGTTAATATTGGTCATGTTCGCACACATCAGCAAATGTAGTGGACCTCAGATAGCAACATACTGAAGGGTCACACTGGGCATGCTCACACACTTGAATAAATGAGACAAATGTCAGGCAACAAAACATGGAATGTCAGAACTGGGCATGCTCACACACTTAGGCCATGTCTGAGTACAGCAGTGGGCCACACATATCTGGCAGTTGCATGTGTTAACCCAGGAACCTGTCACAATACAGCAATCCACCCTGTGCACACAGTTATATGACCAGAGACACATCTATAATATAGTGGAACACTGTCATAATCAAATATGTTCTGCAGATACTGAAGTTCTTCATGGAAACTGGTAAAGCAAAGATGATAAAGACCTGCAAACAGTATCAGCAATAAACATTGTGCATCTTGAACATTAGCATAGGTTCAGAGGTCGATACTAGGCTATCTGCTGTAGGGCATGTACAAGCCTAGCCAGAGTGTGCTTGGCATTCGCAACCCTGTCAGATAACTACACTGTGTGTGTGAATAGTAGGTCACACAAGATAGCCCATGTATGTTTATGCTAGTGTGCCTCTGTCTAGCAGGGACACAGAAGATATCCCAGGGGTAAATATACAATCACCCATACAATCATCAAGATGTCTCCAGTAGGTGGTCAGTGGGTGGCTCTGCCTATGTGAAGCTGGAATTACACTCTGTAGTGAGTGGAGCCTCTGGGATAAGAATCTGTCCTTCCACAATGTCCTATTAACATCTGTGCTGAGGTATACATCCCTGCAGTGTGTAGCTCCAAGGGAGTTGGATATCCTGAGGTGGAGCATGTCCAGTAATTCTGGCTTGGGTATAGCTGTAAACAACAAGCACACATCATATCTGAGTAGGTGGTAAGTGACTGAGTAGAGCTGGAGTTACAGCATGTGAACTATGCAGGGCATCTGTGTGAATCCCTAGATCTGCTTGATGAGGACTGTCCGTGGCTAGTACAGTTGCTGCAGGTGTCAGGTAAGGTACACCCCAAGTGTGGCATTGTAACCAAGCATGGATGTGATGAGTATAAGGGCATAATGACCTCACTCGATCTAGATGTGAAACCATATGGGAATAGGTGGCACACATAGAAGGTGTGTCCAACCACTTTGGCAACGTGAATGTTAAAGACGACAGTACGAACAAGTGATATCTCCAAACCACTAACAACTCCTACCGTATGTAATGGAGTACTACCTATGTGGTAATATGTGGGCATGTTGTTACTCCCAAAGGGGATGTCTATGCAACTAATGGCATTTAGCTGTAGGCTATGGCTCAGGCACCAGTCATCCATCTCTGTGAGACCCTGATTGAGTATGCATGTGGCAGCTGGAGAGTTGATCATGGCACCCAGTTTGCAGTCAAGTGCAAACATGTTCAGCCATATTCCCCTGTGATAGCCTGTATGGAAGACAAATATATACTGAACAAGAGAGATCCCAGGACCAAGCTGTGTGGGATGCCATGTGTAACTGCTATATAGTCAGACATGGCACCTGCAATCCTGACCATGTGGGTGCTATCCCTGATCTAGGTATCAATCCATTGTGTGAGATATGTGTCCAAATTGACGCTGGCGAGCCTATGCATAATGGCCCAATGGGTTATTGTGTTGAATGGTTTTGCAAGGTTCAGGTAGGCTGTGTGGATAGCTGTCCCTATGTCAATGGACCTGTTAGCCATTTAAAGAATACCTACAGGTTCAAGAGGCAAGATCTGCCCACAACAATGCTGAAATGAGTAGGACACAGTGTCTGTAGGTTCCCGATGTTTATGTGTAGGAGTCCTATGACAATATGCTCCATAGCTTTGCAGAACAGGCTACATAGGCTTATAGGGCAATATTGTCTGTGGTCCGTTATGGCACCAACTCTGTGGAGCGGGACCACTGTCGCAGTACGCCATTCCTTGGGTACATATCCTGTGGTAACTCCAATATTGAACAGTGATGTAATGTGAGGGTTGCGTTTGTCATGATGCTCGTGTATGATGCAGGCTGGGACACCATCTGGTCACATTGATACTGTGATGTAGACTGTGGGGAGGGCAGCACTCACCTGTTACTGTGTGGTGTCAGGGAGATTATACTCTGATGGGATGGATAGTTGCTCCTTAGGGGGTTGGGTGGGAGACATCTGCACTGAACCTGTTTGCCAGGATGTAGGCAATGCCAGTGGGTTCAGGGTAGGTTTAGTCAGCATGCAGTAACTCACAGCATATCAGTGAGTGTCCACCCAGGTTCCTGACATAACTGAAGAAGGCCGTGTGATAGTCCTACGTGTCAGGTGCAATTGTCTGGTAGAAGTGACCCTTAGAAAAGTCCATGAGTGATTGTAGCTGTCTGCTAGTACAGATCACAGATGCCTTCCCAGTCTGGGATTGTGCTCCATCATGTAGTAGTGTCCTCCTGATGTTGTACAGCTTACAAATGGCTGGGGTCTACCAGACAGGTCCCCTGCCATTGTAGTAGTGAGTCTTGTTGTTATTTTGGATAGCACAATCCATGCAGTCCACTAGGTGTCCATAGAATGTGCATGTAAAGGATGCAGCAGTGTGAACCATATATGCCACTGTCTCAGGATCTCTGAAGGATACCACCTTGCTTCGGTGAAGTGAGATGTTGGCTCATGAGAAGTTCACCAAGATTACCCAGGATGGGTGTGTGGAGGGTATATGTATGTCCTGTGAGATACATGTATGTTCTGACCTTACTAATGAGGGGTATATCACTGGTGTGGAACATAGAGTCCCCATGTTGGTGATGAGCAGGTCCAATATGTATTCCCCCTTGTGGCTGTGTTGACTGGTTGTGCCAAAGCATATGAGTCCACAAATTGTAGTGACTGTTGGGTGAGGTTGACAGGGCTTGAGTAGTATCCCCAGTCAATATGTGTGTATATGAAGTCACACAATATAATGGTGTCTGTGGAGACCTTCATATTCTCCATAGTTCCCACAAAAGCCGAGTGTGGCTCCTGAGTTTGGGAGTGTGTTCTGTAGCAGGCAACAAACTGAAAGGCAGTATTGCACAATGGTAGTTGTATATGTTTGGTCTGTGATGCTTTGTGCAGTGCTACTAACCTGGAGTTGTGTGTATCTGTGATGTATATGGATACTCCCCCTAGTTGTGTTGCCCGTTCCAAGTCTTGTTGTCAGACAGCATGGTATGAAACATAACCTGGTAGTGCTGGTGTGCATAAGCGTGCCTGAACCAGGTGTCTGTCAGTGCACAGATATTGCTCTCCGCCATACTGAGGAGAGTCCTGAGTGGCCAAAATATGAGGTTAACACAACTGTTGTTGAGCAGCATTACCCTTAGTTTCATTTAACCTGTAATGTCTATGGAGGTGGGTTTGTCTTCTCAGCCCTGCTTAAAAAAGGCACTCTGGTGGTAGCAAGAGCCTTAGCCAGCATACCAAAGTCCAAGGGTGACAGGTGCAAGCTGTCCATAGTGAAGCTACGTGGCATGTTGAGCATGTCACCATAGGCTGACAGACACTGTATCCCCTATGAATGAAACAAATATGTTAGCCAACTGTTAAATGTGATATGTGTGTCCATATACTGTGACATCATAATTGGTGGGTGTAAGATGCTAGACAAGGTCAGGGTCATACTGGCCTGGGCTACATGATCAGAGTGTACCTCCATGTATCATGTCATGTGGTCCAGGGAGTAACGTCTGAGGTTACACACACCAGCATGGACAATGATGGTGCCAGTCTTGTACTTGCTTTGGAGTGACCTGACTGCCTGTTTTATGCGGCAGATCCTGGCACCCAACAGACAGCCCAAAGTGACTATTCCCTTGTCAGGGCTGGTGAGTGGTACGTCAGTGTGTCTGAACATAAGTGTCGCCTATTACAAGTGTATTAGGTGTGTTGTTTAGCCCAAAGGGCAGTCACTGTGTGGCACACTGACATTGTGAACTTAGTGATATGTGGGTATTGTAGTTGGGTAGCAGGTGTGTGTGTGTCTGCTATGGAGGTCTCTGCTGCTTAGGTAGAGTACATTTACAGCATCCGAGTATGTCAATGTGTGCTAATGTGGTTTGCGTGCTGTTGCTAGAAGATATGTGAGACTGATATGTGGTGTGTGTGGTTAACTTCACCACCTGATAGACTGTGCCAGTCATGGGTCGACAGAGTTCATCTCCCTGTATGTCTGTATAGGTGCATCTCACACATATATCTGAGTTTGTTGGGAGGAGGAGAGGGTTGTCTGTGTACATGAGGCAGATGTGACATTGTGTCAATATCACAATATCCACCAGCTGGACTGAAGAGTACACACAAAACCGACCCCTGGACATGCCAGGATATTATCATGACATACTCTGTAGCCTGATCATAAAGGATCAGTAGGGTGTTAAGCATGTAAAAGAGTATAACAGGGATTAGTGCTCATGTTAGTTAGTGTTTTGGAAAGAGGAGCCGAGGAGTCCAGACTGAATCATGACACCTCCTTCAGCTATGTCATAAATATCAATGTACACACATATATGTCCTGAGTCAGGGCCAACTGTACCTGATTCAATGCTGACATCATGACAGTCAGGCCCATATGTACATACCCATCCCCCACTGACAATAGTCCACATCATCATACCAGGAGATATCACATGTAGAATGGATGAGCAGCTACCCCCACTGCCAAAAGCATGGCAGCAGGTGGAATACATTGATTCCCAATATGTGTCATGCACAAACTACAGAACAAACAGATCATGCACCTGAACACTCAGCTGAGCCGCACCCCCTACACAGGATGTGGAACCGTTGAATGTGTCACAGCTACATATGGCACTCCCCACAAGTGTTGGTGCACAACACACCATGGGAAGTCAAGTCCAGTATGCCTATGAGGTCTGATCTGCAAGGTCATGGAGTCCATCATGGTTGCAGTCATAAGCAGAGCTATTGGAAGCTGACACACACACAACCCTACCAACTGTGGTATGTTCATGTGTGGATCATGGTTCACAAATATGTTAGACTGTTTGCAAGGTAGCCACCCAGGATATACATCAATGAACACATCTATACATGTGTCACATAGACTTTGAATAGCCCTTTATCAACATCCCAGACACATGTAGTATCCACAAAACCAAGAAGCTGTGCATAAATATGTGTTGACATTTGACGGAATGTCAATGTGTCCACAGATAGATCACACAAGGTAAGGATACTGAGGTCATGTTCAAGCTGTTGACACCTGCTGACCCACACGGACCATTCCTGGAATGGCATAAAACAAAGTGTACACACATCACCATGTCCAGTCTGATGATGTCACCATCCTATAAATACAGCAGGAGAAGGGAAACCAGCCAGTAAAGCAAATAGTGCGCTGTGTTAATGTGTCACTCTCTAGTTAAGTAGGGGTTTGAATCCTGCAAACAGTGAGTGTGTGTGTATGTGTACAATTGTCTTTGAAAAGAGTGTCCTTTTTGGAGACTGTGAAAACACACTAAAGGAGGTACATTACTCTTTGGAAAGTCTGATGATGTCACCATCCTAAAAATACAGCAGGAGAAGGGAAACCAGACAGTAAAGCAAATAGCGCGCTGTGTTAATGCATCACTCTCTAGTATCATAACATAGTTAAGTAGGGGTTTGAATCCTGCAAACAGTTAGTGTGTGTGTGTGTGGGGGGGGGTGCAATTGTCTTTGAAAGGAGTGCCCTTTTTGGAGACTGTGAAAACACACTGAAAGAGGTACAGTCCTCTTTGGAAAGTCTGATGATGTCACCATCCTACAAATACAGCAGGAGAAGAGAAACCAGCCAGTAAAGCAAATAGTGCGCCGTGTTAATGTATCACTCCCTAGTATCATAACATAGTTAAGTAGGGGTTTGAATCCTGCAAATGGTGACTGTGTGGGTGTCACTGTTGGTCAACACGGTGTGGGTTTTGCTTTTACTATAGTATGATGACAACAGTAAGTGCATTGCAGACATCAGGTATCTGCGTGGCAAATATATATGTGTACATGTCCCCTCAATCAGTACATGGGTGTGAAGCCTGCATACTACATGAATACATTTGTTTCCATTGACAGGTTGTGCCGCTGCTACTCAGATCGTAGGTCACATATGTATGTATGTGACATGGCCATCCACTGTCGTCTTCTGTGGCCAAGGTCATCTGTGGCACACACACCCATGACAGTTACTTAAGAGTAGTGTGAGTAAGGGTATATGTCTGGGGTATATGTCAGACATGGTCATACACAACAAAGTCTGCCAAGAATGGACAGTCTTTATAGGTGTACGACTGCCTTGTGGATATGCATTCAGGCGTCTAATGTCTGTGATACACCTTGGGACTCCACAATACCTATGAATATGTGGATACCAAGGGACACATGACATAACATGGGTCTGTATGTACACAATGGTACCCGACATACATGTTGAGGACTACCACCGGTGTGGTACTGACAGGATAGTATGTATAGTACATGAGGATGACTATGCCATAGTCGGCTTGCTGCTATACAGCATGTATCACACAACAGGTATCTGTCTGTATGATACCCTTGTGTAGGATATGTGTCCCATCCAGGGAATGCATTGTAGGCCATTCCATGCATCCTAGATTTGGATGGACACATCCCTAGTGTGTCTG
The DNA here is from genome assembly GCF_019279795.1 of Protopterus annectens. NCBI lineage: Eukaryota > Metazoa > Chordata > Ceratodontiformes > Protopteridae > Protopterus > Protopterus annectens. The sequence goes on from NC_056738.1 coordinate 286,148,962, forward strand.
CATGTACCTAAGGGGGCTATATGACACACAGGTGTGGTCACAGTAATGGGTGGTGGTCATCACCACTGGTTAGTGTTTTAGTGTAGCACCGGAAGGATCCATTTGATACTGGGTTCCCTACTACTGTGTGTCATTTGTCAGGACATCATCCAATGATTGCTTAGAGTCATGCTGCTGAGGCTGTGTATACTATCAGACTGCAAATCATTGACTGATATTAATGGTATCACCCGCATAGTGTCAACCTATGTCAAACACACGTCTACCCATGTTAGTACATAATTGTAGTAGAATGCATACTGGCCATTGAAAGATGCAATGTGATGTTAATAATGTGTACGACAGGGTAAGCCACACATCCCATGTGTCCACTATGCATGTACATCCAGACAGTGTGCACCCACCATGTTCACAGATGTACACTTGCTAATCTGTACTGCACACATCACACACGTACTGTCCACTCGCTAACACATGCTGGCAACACATCATACATCAGCCAAGTGGCACATGGGTGGATAATACATACTCAGACCTAACAGTGGTGTAAACAATGCTACATTGACAATCAGAGCTTTGATGCATAATGTCTGCTCAGATATACCTACAAGGATGTAGTTAGACTTCCTTGTTGACAACTTGCTATTATTGCTACACTGCTATAGTGTCACCTTGTGCATCAGCACCATGTAAGCCTGTCCCTCCGTCAATAATGCAGATGACAGTAGGGCATTTCGTTGGTTGCCAGAGCCTGACATTGACCCATCCAATCGACATGTCTGTGTGTGTGTGTGTGTGTGTGTGTGTGTGTGTGTGTGTGTGTGTGTGTGTGTGTGTGTGTGTGTGTGTGTGTGTGTGTGTGGGACAACAGTACAGCATGGGCCAATGTTGATGTAATGTGTGTGTGTATGTGTGTGCTCTAGTTGTTTGCTTAATGTGTGTGTGTCTGCATGCACACAGCTCCACCATGTGGCTGCCATATACAGTGGTTTGTGGGACAGCCACAGACTGTACCTGCTTGGCTGTACAGATCACTGTCTCTGGCCACGGACACAGTACCTGTGCCTGGCAGGGGTGCTACGGACGGTATCGGGTACCAACCCTGACTGGGTACTGTCATCACAGGCAGAGGTATGATGACTGGACCCATGTCCCTGCTGGGACTGGCCAGAGCCACGTGCACGTGGTTTACTGGGATGGACAATGGACAGGCCAGCCCCAGCATTGCTGGGGCTGGTACTGCCACTACGGGAGCGGCTGTGAGCTGTGGGCCGTCCGCGACCACTGCCAGCTGTTGCTGTTGCTGGCGTGCGTCTGCGTCGATGTCGCAACTGTCCTACATGGTCCTGGCTTGAGGAAGACATGTTGTGGAGGGCATCTATTGTCTCCCCCCAATGTCTATCAATGACCTCGTTGTATGTCCGGATGGCACCAGCAAGGTCACGGATGCTGTCATTGATAGCGGTGTTATGTGCCCTCTGTGCTGTAAGTCCCTGCCTGGTGTACCATTCCATAAGTTCCTGAGCCTGCATTACGGCCCGGAACATAGTGGTCATCATAAAGCCTGTGAGGGCACGCCTGCCAGGGGCAATACGTCCAGTGGTGCTCCCCCAAGAACCCCTGGACCTCTGCCTATGTGGTACCATTCTGGGTCTATGGCTATGGCTGCTGTGAGGGGATGCACATGCCATGGGTACCACACTCTCCTGGTCAACGCCAACTGTATGCTGTCCCTCCCTTATGGCCATTGGTGGTGAGGGATGTAATGGCAGTATGAGTGTGTGCATAGGTGGGGTTGAACGCTGTGTACTGCCGATTGGTGCACCACCGACAGACCCTGTCAAATCTCCCTGTGCCAAAATACATGTGTCATCATCACCACTATCCTTGGCAGTGGCTTCAGGTCGCCTGCTGCTTTTGCCAAGCCCTACCTCAGCACCTGTGAGAGGAAGACAGGAAACACACGTTACAGTCTGCATATGCACACATGCATGCATGCACGCATGCACACATGCACACATGCACACATGAGCACATGCACACATGCACACATGAACACATGAACACATGCACACATGAACACATGCACACATGCACACATGCGCACATGAGCACATGCACACATGCACACATGAACATAGGCACACAGGAACACATGTACACAAAAACACAGGAACATATGCACACTCCTCACTACAGCAGATACACACACACAACAGAAATCCAAATCATACTCAATACTGGTTGAAGGTGGGTGACAGTATCACAAGGCAAACAGTCACGCACATGTGTCAGCATGCAGAATAAGTGTTGATCAAGTCCATGCATTGTGAGTGTAGACAGCCATAGTTAATGACAGTGTACATGGCTGTGGTGCATGTGTGTACTTGTTCAGTGATTGCCTACACCCTGGAATGCAATGTGTACAAGGACACAACATTTCTGTGCAAGTATTATAAGCTCTGCAATGTCCTGTGCACCATCACACACAGGTATACATACCATGGCTACATGTGTTATCTGTGTGTCACATGGATTTCCATGTCTGATTGCAGTTTCTGTGTCTGTAGCAGATAATTGTGGACACAGGTGTAGCACATGCATGCTATGTACACACACGGGATGAGTGGTGCATGTATACGTGATGGGATACCAATCCTGGACATGGCCATTGTAACAGTATGGGGTGTAGTACCATTAGCCATCATCAGCATGCATCATGTGGTCACTCAAGGCCACTAAAGTGTGCTAGACCACTGCCTAGCATACTGTACCTGAACTGCAGTGCTGTGGCTAAGTTCACAATTACACAGCCACGTTGGACAAGGGTGTGTGAGGTGTCCAATAGAGAGCATTGCCTAACATGACTGTGTCATGTGTTGAGGAGTGTTGCACAGCCCCATGCTAGGCCCCCACCCCTCAGGTATGGTATGTGTAGTGTGTGGATGACATGTGGGATACTGAAGTGTGACCTGGCAGCAGGTGTCCGGTTACACTATGTGTAGCATGTTGAGGTGTACTGCGTATGACAAACGTGTTATGTTGTGTACATGTGTGCCAACTATGCCTATCCAATGTGCAGTACAGTGTTGCCAAATTTGTGTCTGATGTTCTGTGCATTGAATGCATTGAGGCAGCTACTGACATTACAGAGATGTTTCACGTCTCACAGTAAACATGCACAGCATGCATTATGCGTAGGTGTGTTATGTGTACATGGCCTACACCTCACCTATGACATGCACAGTTCAATACCAAGTTTAAAGTGTTAACACACTCACCAGCATGTAACGTCTGCCCTGCTGTCACACCAGAGGGACCTGCAAGAATATGACACAGTTTGTCAGTGGCCACAACTGTGAGTGTGCTAAACTACAGTAGAACAACAGGCATAGGTGTACAGATACTATTCAAATTATCAGTATTGCACACAATAGGCAGCACAACTGCTAAACACAGTACACATCTCACACATTCATAATCTAACAATACAGGTAACAGTAGTCTACAACTAGGGCATGTTACCTGCACGCTCCATGTCACTATGCTGGGTGGCTTTGGCCTCCATGATGACACATGTGTAATGTTGTTATTGCTGTAGGCCAGGAGCCACCACACTTAGCAGCAATTCATCCACTCTGGTGAGGGGGGATGTATGGCCACCCCACCACCTGTGGCAAGCTGTTGTCTGTGAATATCAGATGTACACCGCCAGACATATCTGATTAAATCACTGCACTGATGGCGTACCTGCTCATATGTCCGGTTATGCATGCCTATGTCATTTACCCGACGATCAAGTTCCTGCCACTCTGCAGTACGCTCCTGCTGGTGCTGGCTGGCCCTTGAAAACAGCAGGGTATAGAGCTGAACCAGGCTGTGGTGGACTTCCTGTTCCTCTGCAGCTGTGTAGCAGGGGTTCCTGTGATGAGCCATAGGCCTGGAAGACAAGTAAACAATATGTTTGAGCAAGTCATGTGGCACACTTAACATTATACAGTACAGATATCAGTTAACTGCCATATATAGCATCTGTTCGTCTGTCAGAGGATACACACCACATATCAGTACTCAGCCCACAACTGGCTGACAGTGCCTGCCGCACTCCATATGACACACTAGTATACACCAGTACTCGGCTCACTGTTTGGGATCCAATGCACAGCCTTGCCAGGGGGGTACATATCAAGCTAATGTATGCAGAAATATGTCATCCATTGAAATGAATGTGAAGTACAGTTACAGTATAACCAGTAACCCACCATAGTCGTTGATGCCTTACCCCTACCTAACATATGTGCACAGTTGTTAATATAGCTGGCATACTGCTGTAACAGAGTATACATAATGCTAGGTACACACGCAAACCCTGCATCACACATGTGATTGCGGACATGGTACAGGCATCATTACACACACATCAGACATTCATACAACACACAAATGTATGCTAACACAGATGAGCATTTGCTATGTACCTTGCAGTACTGTGTGCCCCTACGTACAGATACCTATGCCTGAGGAATGTAATCTGTGCAGACTGCAGGAAATACACAAGACAGTGTTACCAGGAAATGTGAACATACACCATACTGTGCTGTTTAGGCCTACAGCTTCAGGTGGTACAACAGTTCAAATGTCGGCTGGATTCACCAGCAGTACCACTTACTGAGCATACATGTATTGCTTCAGCCTATGATGGGACACCACAGTTGTGCACAAGGAACTACGTCACAACATATACCATCCTACTATGTCTGCATCCCAATAACTGACACATCTTTCTCTGGCCTCACGCTTATGACACAAACGACCATGACAGAAACAACCTCACACGTACCGTCACAGACCTTGCACACATTCACTGTCACACTCATTCCACCTCACATAGCAGGTATTGCATGTCTGTGTGCATTGTGTCATAAGTAGGTAATATGCTATTGTCCCTGGGGCCTACAGCAGCCTAGCCATATGCTACCCTGGCCTGTGACACACATGTAATTAGATTTCACTTCCTCCTGTCAACCGGATACACAGAGGTGATTCCTAGGGCGTGTTACCTATCCCCCAGACAATCATCAGGGGAATGTCTGACATCTGCTACTGAGGAGCCTTGTTTGTTCATGCTGGGTGGTTTACACCAGAGTATGGCATATTTGCCAATAGGAGCCTATGCCTCCAGCATGTGCTGTTTAGTGAGGTTGCGGGGACTAGGGACCTAGGCCGTGTAGCCCGATGGGATTGTGAGATGTTGACATGGTGGTTGTCTGACTGCTATGGGTGTGGCATACCTCTGTGTGTTTGGCAGAGGTAACCTCTGGGTGGCTCGTATACAACACTCTGTAGCTGTGGTTATGTGAGTCAGTCTGCATAGGGTATGTGTTTCAGGGCAGTATTACCCTTTGTGAGGTATGTCTGTGGCCTTTCCACTTGCTGTGGTTGTCATGTGAGGTACATACCACATGGGGCATTGTGATGAGTACAGGGGAACACTGACCTATATTTCCCTACATGACACATTGTTTGTGATTACACGTACCACTTAGACAGATTACAAGACTAGTGTGGCACTGTGATTATCAAAGGGGAGGCTACTGTCCACCTGTGCCCCATGTTCCCTTCTGGCACCATCAGTGTTAGTCAGGCAACCACCTATCTGGTAGTTAGTGGGTAAAGTGTTTTGGAATGGGGTATGGCACTGCAGTATCAACACTGGTGTTCAGTCCATGCCTTGGTCACCAGGCACCTGTTGCAATACGTCTGACCCTGTGTCTCCCTCTCTCACTATACATATATATATATATATATATATATATATATATATATATATATATATATATATATATATCACTCTATATATACAAATATATATATATATATATGTATCTATGTATATATATATACATATATCTATATATATCCATAGATATCCATATATATGTGTATATATGTATACATATCTATATATATGTATATGTATACATATCTATATATCTATATATATGTATATGTATACATATCTATATATCTATATATATGTATATGTATACATATCTATATATCTATATATATGTATATCTATATATATATATATATATATATATATATATATATATATATATATATATATATATATATATATATGTGTGTGTGTATATATATATATATATATATATATATATATATATATATATATATATATATATGTATATATACATATATATATATCTATATACATATATATATATATATATATATATATATATATATATATATATATATATATGTGTGTGTGTATATACACACACACATATCTATATATATATATATATATATATATATATATATATATATACACACATACTTGTAAACAGCCACTGCTGTACCTATACATGCACATATATGCAGATATACTGCCCACCTTTCATGGTGGGAATATCAATTATGGAACAGTTGTGAGACATATAATTATGTAATAATATTGCACAGTGTTGTGCAGAATGCATTTTGCTGTCCTCAGGCTGTATAGCCGTAGCAGACCTCACTGGCTGTAACTCAGTCCCACAGCATTTAACCACCACATGACATATACCTGCACTGCTTGCTGTTTTCAATGCCACACACTACAATCTACATAGATATGTGCACATAGCAACCTTCAAATATATATATATATATATATATATATATATGTCCAGCCTTCACTAACAGTTGCAGTATGTCCCTTGCCCTATGCACATCTGCATATACATATAGATACGGACTGCTACCACATAAGGAGTGTTCACAGAATGTAGAGTACCCTTCAGACACATCATTCGGATGCCAGCAAATACATCTGTGTTACATACCTTACCTTTGTATTTCTCACCTCAGTGTGTTGAACCTGTTGATGTTTTTTTTTTATTTGTTTAGGTTGGTGTCTTCCACTGCCTCTGTTTGTTTTATTTTTTGTATTGGTTGGTTTTGTGTCTCCAACCGCCTCTGTTTTATTTTTTTTTGGGTTGGTCTCTCCAACTGTTTGTCTGTCTGTCTGTCTGTCTGTCTCTCTCGCTTGCTGTCTCTCTCTCCAGTTGCTGCAGTGATATTATTGCATGTGTGGACAGCAAGTACAGGCTGCCTTTGTAGGTATCTGCACATGTGCATGTGATGGTCTCTGCACCAATTGGTGCGCACCATTTAGTAATTGCATGCAGCCTGCTGTGTGGTAATTGCAGTTCTCACTGTGATTTCAGGACACTGCTATAAAATGATAGGTTAGGTAGGCGCAGGCCTTTCAGTTTTGCAAGGTGGGGACCATGCTTGTTTGCTGTGGACACTGTTGTGTCAGTCAGAAGGTTGGTATTTGTCTCATATCTGAAGCTGGGTTGTAGCCAGTGAAATGCATGTTGTACTGAAACCTGATTGTTGCTTCTTCAAGTATACTTTTCTCAGTGTGTACGTTTACTCACACCTCCTAATGCTAACACTGGATACATGGGAGTATGTACTTTCTTTTGGAATTAGGGAATTAACTGGCATACAACAGTAGTTATTGCAATGTATTCCTATGGCTTTCCTATTTTCCCTTTACATTCGGTCCTTGTAATGCATGTTATATTTCTTTATTGCAATGTATTCCTATGGCTTTCCTATTTTCCCTTTACATTCAGTCCTTGTAATGCATGTCATATTTCTTTATTGCAATGTATTCCTATGGCTTTCCTATTTTCCCTTTACATGCACTCCTTGTAATGCATGTTATATTTCTTTTAGCACCATGTTATTGTGTGTCTGCTGTGGCTTAGTGGTGCATCATGCAGACTGGTGAGTCCAAGGTTTGAGACAGACAAAGGTATTTTATTTTGCTGCTGAGCAATACAAGGGCCTTGTCATACAGAGTGACAAAGGCACTTTTAAGCAGTTGTAAGTGAGTTGGTGCAGGTTTTAGCGACGCTTAGCGATGCTAAGCAACGCTTAGCTTAGCTTATTGTATTTTAGCAATACTAAGCTAAGCGTAGCTTAGCTTATTTTATGTTAGCAATAGTAAGCTAAGCTTGGCGGAGCTTATCATATCTTAGCAATGCTAAGCTAGGCGCACACATGCGCACACTGGTGCAAACCCGCTGACTACTGTTTACAAGTGCTCACTCCCGCTAACCCCCGCGCTCATGTCTTTAACAGAAAAGTAAATGGGGAGATAGGACTATGGTGATAAGGGGTGCTCAAAGAGGGGAACACAGTAGGGAAACTAGTTTGGGATGTACACGATGGGTGTGGAGAAGGTCCATAGCTGCCCTTTTCTTTACCAGCAACAGCTGTGCATATGCAGTACATTAGGTGGGTTATTTGAAACCTTCCACCCCTAAGAGAGTGGTGAGGGCATCTAAGTATGTTGTACTACCAATTATGAATATCAGGCACATGCACTGTTTGTGAACAGCTATACTGTCATTAGTACTTTACTCACATCTGAACAGTTTGTGGTTTGTGTTGGCATTAGCACAGTCTGCTCAGGATGACTGGACATATTTCTGTACTGTGTAAGCCTACCTACACCCTTGGTTGTGCCTGACTACACGGGTATATAGTACCTTTGGGTAGGGGTGCAGAACTGCAGTGTGCATTATTTATTATCGTGTGATGTTTATCTTGCTGAACATGCAGAGTTACTGTGTACCTGTATATCTATGAAGGCTTGTAGTCTGTCTAAGTAGCTCCCACCTGTGGACATATCCAGATGGTAGACAGAGGTCAGCCTAGTACTTTTTGACTGTGCACCACAGCAGTCTTTTCAGCACCTGAACAATGGCATTGTCACAGGTGGTTGCTAGCAGTACATGGCTACATCTTCTGCTATTTCTGAGTTGTACTTCTACATAAGGGCATGCTTGTGGGATTCATTCTATAGCTATTTGCAGAGTGTGTAACAGCAGACAAGCTGATATGCCTGTGTGTTTCTGACTCTTCCAGGCCTCAGATACTCTCACGTATATATTTGAACAGCCTCAGGGAATGGTACATATAACTGGGATTCACCTGTGATATAGTTCTGACATTTTTCAGTTCAGACTTTGGGTGATTCAGACCATTTCTATTACTACACCTTTTCTGACGTGCAAGCGGTGTCTACTCTCACTTATTGACATTTGTTATTAAGTGAGATTCAACACCTTTCTGCCTACTGTTAGTACATCTCACAGGGAGTCAGAGGGGCACAGCTAACTTTTGTTTACTAATCAGGGTCATCACTGTAGAGCAGTCACTGTTGAGAGGTCTGGCCTGTGACCTATGCTAATATGCCAGTGTGTATCCTGCTCTGATACTGTGTGGGGTTTGTAAGCTGCTACTGTAACCTTATTCCCTACTAGCATGGCTGATTCTCTTTTCACAGTCATGTCATGCAATTCAACAACACCTGCTGTTTAAGGCCCACAGAACAAGATTTGTGTTATGCCATTCCTATTTTCCCTTTACATTCACTCATGGTAATGCATGATAAATTGCTTTCAGCACTAAGTTATTGTATATCTGCTGTGGTTTAGTAGTACTTCATGCAGACTGGTGAGTCCAAAGTTCCGGGTTTGAGACTGACAAGGGTATTTTTATTTTGCTGCTGAGCGATACAAGGGCTTTGTCATACAGAGTGACTAAGGCACTTTTAAGCAGTTGTAAGCAGGTTTGCACTGGTTTGTGCGACGCTTAATGATGCTTAGCTAAGCGCACACAAGCTCACACTCGCGCACCCCCGCTAGCTACTGCTTAAAAGTGCTTACTCCCTCTAACCCCCATGCTAATTTCTTTTAAAGAAAAGAAAATGGGGAGATAGGAAAGTGGTGAAAAAAGAGGGCACAGAAAGGGACAGACAGTGGGAAAACAAGCTCGGGATGTGCAGGAAGGGTGTAGGGAAGGCCCATAGCTGCCCATTTCTTTAACAGCAACAGCTGTGCATATGTTGAAAATTTGGAGTGAGTTTTGAGACCTTCCACCCCTGAGAGAGGGGTGAGGACAACATAGTTTGTTGCACTGCCTATTAGAATTATCGGTGTACATGTCCTATAGTCATGTGTGCAAAATGGGAAGCTATGTATGGGGCGTAATTTTTTTTCAGATACAGATTGCCCCTTTTTTTTTTATTTATTTTTTAGGTGAGAGTGGTAAGTGAGGTAGGGGAAATAGGTATATTTGGGGAGGTAGGTTGGGAAGGTAAACAGACAAGACAAACAAGATGCATACAGGGGCGGAATTTGACACATGGTGTGGGTGAACACAATTGACGGGGAAGGTTGTTTGGAAATCGCAAGCCCATGAGTCCACAGATGGTAACAGTGCAACTGAGATCTCCACCCATGGGCAGTCACCACTGCACCTTCACAGCCCCAGGGGTGGCTGTGCTGGGGGCTGAGTAGGACAGGCAGGCTCACCAGTGAGATGCGCCACTCGCACCTCAAGCTGGTGTAGGGGATCAGCGACTGAATGCTGGATCTCCCTTCGAAGGGTGACGAGTGGCCCTTCTCCGCCCACGCTTGCATGGGGGGATGAGCCCCATCCCCTGCAGCGCTTCCACCCGAAGGTGGCACAGGACCAACGGAGGAGGGGAGTCTGGGCTGGGTACCAGAGCCACTGGTGCCAGGTGCACTTGCCAACTGAGGAGGGACAGGTGGGTCCGCTGGGACCGGCCTTCCCATACGCTCTGTGATTCGGTGTGTTTCATTACAACATAAACAACAGCATTCCAGATTAGTTATAACAGCATGCAGTAATATTCCCATTAACCCAACACACCACAGTTCCAACAGTTGAACAGCAAACATAATACATGCATATATTGAACAACAGTGGTTATTCCAACCACATGCAGGGATGATTAGTAGCAACAGGCCACCATGAACATGGTGTTTGAACAGGGCACATGCATCAACATGAGTGCAAATATTTATGGAACAATAGGACATATATCCCTACAAATATTTAAGATTACACATACCCATTGAGGTGTGGAATTGCATAGTTTATGCACAAACAGTAGGGTGTAGAAAAAACCTCCATTAACATCTTAGAAACACTTTTACTTTACACTACATTCCTAGTGACTGCAGGTGTATATTCCCTACATGTATTGTTACACTTGCCACCATGCATTAGGTTGTGTAATGAGTTTGGCTAGTTCAATCTATACTTGACCTATATCTCACATACTAACTGTCCAGGATGCAGATGTTACTGCTACATATTTCATGGCTGCATTTATATTTCTTTATCTACATATCTGGATGTTTTCACATGACATTTTCACTTCTAATTGTACAGAACCCTGCATTTATTGAAGCACACTTACATTTCTGGGGAGCATATTCGCATGCTACTCATGTGCCAGATTTACTTATGCATGCCAGCCAGTAACAGACTGTTGAGGACTCTATATTTACTTCACAGCTACTAGCACTTCCATCACCCACTTTAGATGGGACTGCAGAACTCTGGGTTGCCAGCACTTTCTAACACATTACTATTTGTATAATGCAAGGGTACAACAACATTTCATACTAAGTGAAACAGACACACTCTGAGTTTTAGACCTTTATTAATGACATTACACACTTTTCCACAGGCTCACTCCTTTATTTGTTTTAACGGTATATATGGCAGACATGTTTACGACATATTATACCTTTATTAATAGGTTAGCACACTCTTTTTTCAGGCTCACTCACATATTATTTTATATGACAGTGCCTGCAGAGATATTATTCCAGACATTTGTTACCTTTCTTAATGGGTTACTACACTCTTTTTCTGCCTCTCTAACATTTTTATCTGACAGTACATGCAGAGGACTTATTCAGTCCATTTTATGGCTGTATTATTGGACAACAACACTTTCTTTCATGCTCTCTCCCATATTTTATATAACAATACATGCAGAATAATCACTAACCTGCCTGGCGGCACAGTCTTAGCAACCTATCTTCATAGGCTTGCTGATTCGTAACACGGTCACCTGCAGCTGTAAAGTAAATGAAGGGATATTGAGACATTCCTATCCATTATACATACTCCATTTTAAATCCTTACATGCTGCATTCCATGGCTACATACTCAGTTGTGGGGCATCCTGCATCCCACAGGCCTCCTGTATCCACTGGTTTAGGCAGTCCTCCTTTCATCTCTTCAGGTCTGCATGGTGGTGACGGACCTGCTCACCAGTCCGGGAAATGCCTGTGGCACTGGTGACGTCATGAGCTAACCGGTTCCAAGCCTCTGCCTTGTACTCCGTCCCTTGGAACTGGCCCTGCAGGAGTCTTGCCTTGTGATGGTGGACTAGGAGCCAAACCATGTATTTGGACTCTTCGGTGCCCCATCTCTGCGCTCAGAAGCGCACTCCCTCTCCAACACCAGACATTCTGACCGCAGATGTGAGCTACAATCAGTTATGGCATGTATTCACACCTATGGGGCTTAAATATGGCGCATTTCCCGCACTTTTTTGTGATTGGCCATTTTGTAAAATTCTCGGCTGACTGCAGACCTGCTTAGTAATGGTTAAACTACCATTCCTAAGTTTATGTATGTTAATGGTGGCTGTTTCCCCTATGTTGTCATGGTTTAGTGGTTCAGTACTTTGATTATGATGCAAAGGGTCCTGGGTTCAAACCTTGTCATTCTTTTATTTTAATACTGTCTAGACAGGCTAGGGGGTGTGGCTGCATTTAAGCAACTTAGCTCTGCGTTGCTCCCCTGTGCCCTACGGTGCCCTGATTGGCTCGGCACGCACGTCTGCGCAAACACATTGCGCTGGATAAAGAGTTTTTAAATGTTGGGCAACTCTATTGCGCTGGGTAAAGCGCTATTATACTATGGGCAACTCTGTTTAGCTGGGTGAAGCGCTATTAAATGATAGGCAACTCTATTTAGCTGGGTGAAGCGCTATTAAACTATGGGCACCTCTGTTTAGCTGGATAAAGCACTATTAAACTATGGGCACCTCTGTTTAGCTGTGTAAAATGTTGCTTAATGGAAGGCTATTATATATCTGGGTCTTTTAAAATTAATATTTTGTTCGCTGATACATTGGCCATGTCACTGCTTTTAATAACATTTTAATCATATTTGTCTGGTATTATTTCAAATACTGATTTAAAACATAAATAAGAAGGGGAGTGGTGGGACTCGAACTGTGAATGCCTTCTCTTTGTGCATACGTTCTACCATTACACTATTGCTATTTGGATTAATTTGCATAAGTAGTTCTTATATGCTCTTCAATGTCACAATTGCTAACTGTTGTTAAGCAATGGGCGCACCCGCGCAAACAAGCACAAATACGGGCATCTATAACGTGGATTTAAAAAAAAAATTAATTTTTTCCATTTTATAACTCTGATGGGGTTTACAGTGTTAGGGAGTGTGGTGTTGGGTGCAAGTACATTTGAGCGGACACGCTCTTGTCTGTTGACTTGATGCTTTTTAAAACCTTGCAGGGGCGTGGACTTTTAGACTGTTCGGCAGTTGGACACACCCCCTGCTTGCCTACTCAGTCCGTGTAAGAGTTACGGATGAGTCAGCATGCCCTCATGAATATTCATGACATGCTGACGTCATACCATTCAACTGCAGCCTCAGAGTAAGACATATTAAGTCTTACACGGGGGTTTCATAAATCCGGCCCTTTCTCATTAACTTTTGAACTGAATCTTTAAACACTTTACTGGGTATTTGGAGAACAAGGAGCTGTATGCTTCACATGTAACTAGACAGATAGCTAGATAGATAGCTGGACATATATATATATATATATATATATATATATATATATTGTGTGTATATTTATATCTCTCTCTCTCTTTCTCTCTGTATAGAAATATACACACACACACACACACACACACACACACATATATATATATATATATATATATATATATATATCTATATACCCTACACAGACACACACATGCACGTATGGGTCCTGCTAACTTTGTTAAATCGTACTTTGGTCAACATCTGTTTAAGTGACACAATTTGGTCAACTAGGCATGCAAGATCGACAAGTCTCAAGTAGTCCCTTTTCCCCAGGGACTGTGCAATGTTGGAGTTAGAATACATAATTAGATGATCAGTTTGTTTCCAGATTATGCACATCGGCATAAATGGTATTCCATATATATATATATATATATATATATATATATATATATATATATATATATAGGCTCTCTTCTGAATCTCGAAATCCTAAAACTTCAAATTTCATATAGTCGAGATCATGTGATCGAAGTTTTAGAGCTTTGAAATTCTGAACGGAGATCTTCATACAGCACAGAACAGGAGATTTCCCTTTTCCTCACTGTAGTGCAATCTCTGAGTTGGTATATTTAAGCAGCTGGGTGTGGGGGGTTGAGACAACAACATTGAGAAAGTTGTTTTTTTTTTATTTTGGATTTATTTTGGAATGTCAAGATTCTGAAACATCGATCATATGGTCTCAATCATATGAAATTCAGTGTTTCTGAAATTAAAGATTCAGAAGTGAATCCATATATATATATATATATATATATATATATATATATATATATATATTATAGAGAAACACACATGCAAACATGATCACACTTATACACGCACAAATGAAGATAGGTAGATGTATAAACATATAAATAGATACCTTTACCTCTGCTTAACTCAGTCACCTTTTAGTTCATTTAGTTCAGTTTTTATTATCTGGTAAGTTTTTACAGAGAAGAAATTCTAATTATGAGTGAGATGTCCCGGGTTCATTTACTGGACGAAGCACTGAAGGAACTAAGTGGATGACACAAACTAACCCCTCTCACGAGGAAGGACTGAGACCAGTCTCTTCCATTGCTGACTCTCTTTATGAAACATGAGCACAGTGCTCATTAGATGGGGGCATTTATATGTGGAACCATGCAGGATGCCATGATCAGTAAAGACATAACAGGCATTTTCACATGAGAACAAACATGTCAACCATCAGTTGGTAGCAACATAGGCCATTTCCCTGAAAACCATCTGCTGAATAACAGTCTCCCATGACCAAAGACACAGATGTATAGTTGTCAGAAAATGAAATTCTGTTTTCATGAGATGAAATCTGGGGATTATTCCTTTGATTCTTAAGGATAATTTCCAGACTTTACCATGATATCATTACAACTGTCTTGTGCAATAGCAAAATTAAAGCAGTTTCTATATGCAGAAAACTCAATAAAGTCAACTAACAGTACTATAAGCAACAACTACAAGAAGGAATGTAGGTTCTGGTGAATAAGTGCTGTAGCCTAGAATACCAAATTCCAGAAAAATCTTGTGTTTTCCCAATACTCAGACATCCCAATGTTTTGCATCTACTGGAAAAATGGAAAATCGAGACACCTTACCATGATCCACTCTTGCCTTAAAGTGAATAAATGAGCAGACTAATGGCAATGGTCTGACTGTTAGCAGGTAGTGAGGATAAAAGAAATACAAGGAAAATATTCATTGCATGGGAGGTAGGTGTTTGAAGATAATTAGATATCTCTCCTAATAGTCTGCTCCTAAAATGCCTATGAATTTCCTGAGACTAATGCATATTTTTTACCTGCCCCAAGTAAAATATTTAATGTAAATTAAAACTGACACATGCTCTGAAGAATGTAGGTACATGGTTACATCAACTCTGACCCACTACTGATGGATTTAATACACAGCAGCATGTGAAATGGCATCAGAAATACCCAGTCTAGTGAACTAAACCTCTTCTGCAACATCAACAGAATGGTGAGGATACTGCTGCTCTGGAAGAGACTCCCCATCCACATAAAACTAAGCTCATCCTTATCCATATTCAAGAGCAACTTGGATCTATGGATAGGAAACAGAAAATGTAACCCCAGGACTGACCCTCTACTACTACTGGACAGAGGCAGCTGCTAATTGCTTTATCTCATGCATGGGTCTCCTCAAATTATCTATGCTATGATCCCAGCTATTCTTACTTGTGGTAATATATAATTATTGATCATGGGATGTATAAGGCCAGTCTAACATCAAATAGGATAGTTTAATTTACACACCGAATGGGAAATTGGCTAGGCTTTAAATGTCTCACAAGGTTAGCTAGCCTAGTGCTTACCTATGAACCTATAGGAAAAAGGTGTTTAGAGGTTGTAAAAATGACACATTTCGATAAGTCGGGGAGCAAAGGGTGGATTAAGGGCAGACATATGCAAGGATTTTATTGCTAAGGCATTTCCAGGTAGGTTAATGGGGAATTATCACTTTCATAAAAAGTGGTGGCAAAATTGAAATAGAGGGGAAACAAATTGAACAAACAAGAGAGATTTGTTTTATTAAGGAGCAGCTAGGGAAGTAGCAGTGTTATGCTAGGGAATGTATATTTTCCTCCAAGGATATGAAAAGAAGAGATGATAGAGATCCTAGAGCAGATCATAAGAGTTTCAGCAAATAATTATTTTGATAACTGGTGACTGTAAAGTGGTAACAGATCTGAGAGATGGGAATGGGGTGGGCAAGAATTAGAAGGGTGACACAGGAGCAGCCATTTCTAAAGAAGTTTGTAAGAATATGGATTACTGATACACAGACATGGAAGGGAAATAGGAAATATAACTGTTATTCAGGAAGGCTTGGTAACTGGTGGAGACTGGATAGGATGTATACATCAGTAGAACTGATACATCCATGGTCTCTCTCAGATTTTGAACCAATGATTTGTAGAGTGAAAGCCCGAAACAGTTTCATTAGAATGACACTGGAGAGCAAGTGGTAGTTGGTGTAGAAGTGAAGTCAGGTGTGGTTAACTCCAGTATCTAATACATAAAAGACTGGGAGGACAGAAAAGTGAAGTTAAAGGAGATTTTGTAAGATGAGGAAAAACCCACCTGGGAGGAAGGACTCTGGTTTCACAGATACAATCCTGAGAGGATGAAGGAATTATAGCACAAAGAGCTAACACTAGTGGGTAATGAGAGGGAGGAGTTGTATGCACTGGAAGAGAAGTGGAGCAGGTTTTTAGAAGAAACTATAGAAAGGAGGTTAATGGTAATAAGATACAGATAATTTAGAAGTACACCAAAGTTGCAAAAAATATTAACAGATACAGGCAAAAGAAAGCAGCGAGTAGATCAGATTAGCAGAGTCTTCAAGGAATACTATGAAAGATTATATGAAAAGCAGGAATATACTGAGAATTAGGAAGAGGTTAAGGAAAATTTCTGTGAAGGCTTGAACTTGAGGTGATCAACCAGGAAAGAGAAGGAGATTTTAATGAAGCCAATCACAGTGCAGGAAATAGCAGACCAGGTCGCAAACAGGAGGAAAGTCCCTGGGAAGTAATGACTGCCAAATGAGACATAAAAAGAAAGGGAGAAGACTGTACAAAATTGGTACAAATTATTCAGTATAATAATGGAAAAAAATTATTGTTTCATAGAAGAAGGCAGTAGCCGCAATAATATCAAAGGAGTGGAAATATCCCTTGAATCCAGGTCCTTACAGACCAATAATAGTCCTTAAATATGATTATAAGGTCAATGTAGCTTTTTTAAAGGAAGGCAGACTTTTGATAACATAGTTTTGGTGAATAAAATACATGAGGAAGCAGAGGAAACAAAGAGGGACCTGGTAATGTTAAAATTAATTGATGAAAAAACATTTGCTAGGGTACATTGGAAGTACCCTTAGTACTTCATGTAAAGGATAAGCCTTCCAGCAGATTTAGTTAAACTGATTCAATGGATCACTCTTCTCCTACTACACTTCAAAAATATGGGACAAACTCCCATCTACAATAACCACTTGAAACTCTATGTCACAATTTAAAGCCTTTCTAAAATCACACAATAGACACTTGGCTTTGCCCTTGTAACTATCCTGTCAAATCCTACTCTCAACCCTACTAACCAATTACGACTCTTGTCCTCACTAACCAAATACTACTCATTTTTGTCAATTATTGTACCTACACTCAAACACTCATGCATTAAACAAACCCCATCATTCCATCTCTCTAACTGTCTATAATCAAGCATGAGTCAAACTTACCCACTTCTAGACCACAGTATGTTCCAGCATTAACCATATGGATTTTGAATGTCTCCAAGTACACTTTTAGTTATATTTGTCATCAAACTGTTTTTTTATGAATGTCTCCAAGTATACATTTTTACCTTTGTTATCAAACTGCTTATCTTTATTGTAAATTACTACAATGATTAGTTCTACATATCCTGCCAACAAAAATGTGCTTTTTCTTTAATATCTCTAATT
This sequence comes from Protopterus annectens, assembly GCF_019279795.1. NCBI lineage: Eukaryota > Metazoa > Chordata > Ceratodontiformes > Protopteridae > Protopterus > Protopterus annectens. The sequence continues at coordinate 286,167,238 of NC_056738.1, forward strand.
GTATAATCTAATATGTGCTTATTGTAATCTGTAACTCTTGCTGCTTATAAGTAGAGCTTTTCTCCCCCGGGCCTCCACTGAAAAATGACCTGTGTCCAGTCGGACATTCCCGGTATACAAATGTTAAATAAATAAATGAATATACGGAGGGTCATCAAGAAGAATAAAGACTAATGGATGGCTATTGTCAGAGAAAAGACTATTGAGAGGGTCAAAACAAGGTTATCCACTGTTACCATTGCTTTTTTTACAATATACTTGGAGTCATTTGCACAAAAATAGTAAATTCAGACATAAAGAAGTTGTTAGGGGTAGAACCAGGAATGAAAGTTAACTATGTTTGCAAACAATATAATAATCCAGTTAACAAACCCAGACAGAGATATTGGATAATTGTTTAACACACTCAGACAGTTCAAGAAAGTATCAGGCTATAAGGTTAATGAACATAAAACAAAAGCTTATGTATTATTTATGTGCTCACATAGACAATGGTTCAAGATTACCCACATTTCTGGGGAGACTACAAGTTAAAATACTCGGGGGGGGGGGGGTGCTAATGAAAAAATGTCCAAGAGTTGCAAAAAGAAACTTGTAAGGAAATGAGTGAAAAAAAAATAAGAGAACTATTGAAAAAATGGGAAACTATCAAGGTATATTTGGATTAAAGAATACAAGTGATAAAAATATTTCTAGTGTCCCTAATTTTGTATACAGAGCCAGCATTTGCTTAAAGGCTGGGTAGAGAAGACAGGGATTCTCTAAAAAGGGAAATTAATAAATATATATGGAATAACAAAAAATGAGAGATGACTAGAACCAAGTGTTACAACTAATAAATGAGGGAGGAATTGTGGTCCTGGACCTGGAAAATTATTATAGGGTTCTGGGGTGGTCCACTGTAAATCACAATTTGTATAATAAATACTAATATAGAAGCATTTTAAAATAAGTTACCAGGCCAGCTGCCAGCAAAAGAGAAAAGTGCATCATGGATTCAGAATCCATAAACTGTAGAAAGATAAATTTTAATAAAGCAGATCTAAAAAAAATAAGTATGAATCTAAAAACAGGTTTTATCTAAACTTCAAGATTTTGTAAGAACTTGGTATAATTATTTAATATCCCAAAAATTACAAAAAAAAGTTGAGTGATTCAAATGAGATAGCCAGATAACAAGAAAGTTGCAGCAGGGCCTAGATGAGAAGAGTGGGAAAGACATTTGTGAATTGCTTGGAAAGTGGAGCAATTATTTGACTTTGCAAGCTGTGAGGTCTGAAAGAGAAATGAAAGCTACACGAGAGAATATGAGAGGAAGTGAAAGTAAAGGATTGTCTAGTTAGGAAAGAAAGGTCAGAGTGTAACTTGAAAGGAGGTGGCAGCAGAAGCTGTACAGATATGATAGAATTGGAAAAAGTAGTGAGGGGATGACAGAAAACATGAGGACATAGGCAAAGGTTATCAAAGTTGATAACAGACTAAAGGGAAGTAGCATAGCAGATATTAAGGTAATGGTAGAAAAAACTCAGTCTAAAAGGATAAGTGTAAACAACAAAGCAAAGTGATGAGAAGGAGAGAGAGAGAGAGAGAGTGAATCAAAGATGATTATGCAGGAACCTACACCAGCAAGAGTGTAGTAGACAAACGGACAGACAGAAAGACTCAGCCAGACTCAGTGAGAAACGGGGAAAATGAGCAGAACAGTGTAAACATCTTACAGGAGTAGAGGAGGGATTAAAAAAAGATCAAATATAACAAAAAGAATGGAGGCAACCACTGCAGATAAGTGAAGAGTTAGGGGATGCTGGAGATGCAGAAATGGATACAGACAGGTGAGGTAATGACATGGTACAAGAAGTAAAGGAGATGAGAACACACATGTGGACAATGGTTACAGACAGGTGAGGTAACGGCATGGAACAAGAAGTAAAAGAGTTGAGAACATGCATGTGGCCAATGGTTACAGACAGGTGAGGTGATGGCATGGAACAAGAAGTAAAGGAGATGAGAACACACGTGGACAATGGTTACAGACAGGTGAGGTAATGACATGGAACAAGAAGTAAAGGAGAAGAGAACACGCATGTGGTCAATGGTTACAGACAGGTGAGGTAATGGCATGGAACAAGAAGTAAAGGAGATGAGAACACACATGTGGACAATGGTTACATACAGGAGAGGTAATGGAATGGAACAAGAAGTAAAGGAGATGAGAACATGCATGTGGACAATGGTTACAGACAGGTGAGGTAATGGCATGGAACAAGAAAAGGAGATGAGAACACACATGTGGACAATGGTTACAGACAAGTGAGGTAATGGAATGGAAAAAGACGTAAAGGAGATGAGAAAGACAGGTGAGGAAAAGGCATGGAACAAGAAGTAAAAAAGATGAGATCACACATGTGGACAATGGTTACAGACAGGTGAGGTAAAGGCATGGAACAAGAAGTAAAAAAGATGAGATCACACATGTGGACAATGGTTACAGACAGGTGAGGTAATGGCATGGAACAAGAAGTAAAGGAGATGAGAACAGACATGTGAACAATGGTTACATACAGGTGAGGTAATGGCATGGAACAAGAAGTAAAGGAGATGAGAACACGCATGTGGGCAATGGTTACAGACAGGTGAGGTAATGGCATAGAACAAGAAGTAAAGAAGATGAGAACACATATGTGGACAATGGTTACAGACAGGTGAGGTAATGGCATGGAACAAGAAGTAAAAGAGATGAGAACAGACATGTGAACAATGGTTACATACAGGTGAGGTAATGGCATGGAACAAGAAGTAAAGGAGATGAGAACATGCATGTGGGCAATGGTTACAAAGGTGAGGTAATGGCATGGAACAAGAAAAGGAGAAGAGAACACACATGTGGACAATGGTTACAGACAGGTGAGGTAATGGCATGGAAGAAGAAGTAAAGGAGATGAGATCACGCATGTAGACAATGGTTACAGACAGGTGAGGTATTGGCATGGAACAAGAAGTAAAGGAGATGAGAACATGCATGTGGACAATGGTTACAGACAGGTGAGGAAATGGCATGGAACAAGAAGTAAAGGAGATGAGAACACGCATGTGGAAAATGGGTACAGACAGGTGAGGTAATGGCAGGGAACAAGAAGTAAAAGAGATGCATACACGCATGTGGAAAATGAGTACAGACAGGTGAGGTAATGGCAGTGAACAAGAAGTAAAGGAGATGAGATCACGCATGTGGACAATGGTTACAGAGAGTTGAGGTAATGGCGTAAAACAAGAAGTAAAGGAGATGAGATCACGCATGTGGACAATGGTTACAGACAGGTGAGGTAATGGCATGGAACAAGAAGAAAAGGAGATGAGAACACGTATGTAGACAATGGTTATAGACAGGTGAGGTAAAGGCATGGAACAAGAAGTAAAGGAGATGAGAACATGCATGTGGACAATGTTTACAGAAAGGTGAGGTAATGGCATAGAACAAGAAGTAAAGAAGATGAGAACACATATGTGGACAATGGTTACAGACAGGTGAGGAAATGGCATAGAACAAGAAGTAAAGGAGATGAGAACATGCATGTGGACAATGGTTACAGACAGGTGAGGTAATGGCATGGAACAAGAAGTAAAGGAGATGAGAACACGCATGTGGAAAATGGGTACAGACAGGTGAGGTAATGGCAGGGAACAAGAAGTAAAGGAGATGCATACACGCATGTGGAAAATGAGTACAGACAGGTGAGGTAATGGCAGTGAACAAGAAGTAAAGGAGATGAGAACACGCATGTGGACAATGGTTACAGAGAGTTGAGGTAATGGCGTAAAACAAGAAGTAAAGGAGATGAGATCACGCATGTGGACAGTGGTTACAGACAGGTGAGGTAATGGCATGGAACAAGAAGAAAAGGAGATGAGAACACGCATGTAGACAATGGTTACAGACAGGTGAGGTAAAGGCATGGAACAAGAAGTAAAGGAGATGAGAACATGCATGTGGACAATGTTTACAGAAAGGTGAGGTAATGGCATAGAACAAGAAGTAAAGAAGATGAGAACACATATGTGGACAATGGTTACAGGCAGGTGAGGAAATGGCATAGAACAAGAAGTAAAGGAGTTACTAACACGCATGTGGACAATGGTTACAGAGATGAGAACACGCATGTGGACAATGGCTACAGACAGGTGAGGTAATGGAATGGAACAAGAAGTAAAGGAGATGAGGACACATGTGGACAATGATTACAGACAGGTGAGGCAATGTCATAGAACAAGAAGTAAAGTAGTTAAAGAACACCCATGTAGACAATGGTTACAGAGATGAGAACACGCATGTGGACAATGGTTGCAGACAGGTGAGGTAATGGCATGGAACAAGAAGTAAAGGAGATGAGAACACGCATGTGGACAATGGTTACAGACAGATGAGGTAATGATATGGAACAAGAAGTAAAGGAGATGACAACACACATGTGGACAATGGTTACATACAGGTGAGGTAATGGCATGGATCAAGAAGTAAAGAAGATGCAAACACACATCTGGACAATGGTTACAAACAGGTGAGGTAATGGCATGGATCAAGAAGTAAAGGAGATGCGAACACACATCTGGACAATGGTTACAAACAGGTGAGGTAATGGCATGGAACAAGAAGTAAAGGAGATGACAACACGCATGTGGACAATGGTTACATACAGGTGAGGTAATGGCATGGATCAAGAAGTAAAGGAGATGCGAACACACATCTGGACAATAGTTACAAACAGATGAGGTAATGGCATGGATCAAGAAGTAAAGGAGATGCGAACACACATCTGGACAATGGTTACAAACAGGTGAGGTAATGGCATGGAACAAGAAGTAAAGGAGATGACAACACGCATGTGGACAATGGTTACAGACAGGTGAGGTAATGGCATGGAACAAGAAGTAAAGGAGATGAGAATACGTATGTGGACAATGAAGGATTTATTCCCTGGAGGCAACCAAGAATATTAAGAGTTTTCACAAGAATGAGCAGGAAGACTGTATTAAGGAGAAATCAGTCTTGAAGCTGAGATTTATAAAATCTTTGAAGGAGAAGACATAGTCTGACATCAAGAGGGAAATATGGGCATATGCTTTAATGAATGCAGGCAGCAATGATCTGTAAGTTAAGACAGCTTTTGCAGTAGCAAATAAGGCCAGGGAAGGAGCAGACAGTTTCCAGAATGGGAGATTAACTGTTGCATTCTGAGAAGTCTTACCTATTCCAGCAATTTGAAAAGATGAGATGGGTGTATAATAGCAGTCTATGGCAGTGGGCAAGGAAGATGGCATGGGGCTTAAAGTGACATGGGATGACCTGGCAGGAGGAACAAATCAATGACAGGAAAATATTCCATCTTAGATCAACAGGAGCACATGTCATTACAGGTGAGCTGCAAATGTTGAGATCGATCACTGTATATTTAAATTAAAAATAACGGTGAAAAGGTGATACAGAAGTAGAAAGAGGGAAGTAGGAATTCATGCATTACACACAAAGGAATTTTTTCACAGAACATAGTATAACAGCAGACAAGGCTACCCTTGATATTCCTGCTATGTTGTACAAGGAGTCTGTGTAAGAAGATGGGAAGATGTATGCAGTGTCACAGGAGGAGAGGAGGGTATTGCTGACTTCACAGAAACATAGCCAGGTGCTAAGAGATTGTGGAACATGGTGATGCATTGATTTAGTTGTTCTGAAAATATCTGAGAAGGCAGATATTGAGGTGAAGTATCAATCTCCATAAACAAAATCATGAAATGAGAAGTCAGAAAGGTGAGTAGACAGCAGCTCATGACAGCGACAATGGGTCAGATTGAGTCATATCCTTGGGTTAGTGTCCAGGTACTTAGGGAAGAGGAAGAGATGTAGTAGACTGATACATTGTAACACTTCAAGGGAGGAAGATGAGAGAGTTAAGGATAGCATAAGGACAAGAGTGCTGCTCATGGAAATTCTGCATATGCCAAGATTAGAATAAGAAATTCCAAGTGCCATGGGAGGGTGGCCTAATGGTTAAGGTGTTTGCCTTACAAACACAAGGTGCAGGGTTTGAGTCTCACGAGGGATAATTGGCTAGGCTTAAAATGGCCCACAAGGGCAGTTAGCTTAGTACCAATCTATGAACCTATGAACCTATGGTGGAGAGGAAATACATGTTAACCAGTGTTCCAGCCTATGAGGGACTCAGTCCATTGCTGTCAGACTGTAAATCACAGCGCAGAATTCTAGACATTGTCTTAACCATGATAGTGCCATTACCAGTTATCATAACATTGAATGGTTTGAAGTAGTAAAGGAGTGTAAACATACAAAACAAGGATAACTTTGGGGAATTTTAGATGAAGAGACCATGCTGAACTAGGAGAGGTAGTCTGTGATAAATTAGGGGATTAAAAGTGAAATTAGGAAGTAAACAAGCTAAGACAGTATATATCCATAACAAAGCCAATATACCCTGGAGGAAGTATACAGGATTTTGTACAAGCAATTAAGCAAGAGGCAAGAAGAGGAGAAGGTAAATATGGTTAAGTAGGATTGTGAGGTGAAATGCAAGGTTAAGAGCTATCAAAAGGGATAAAACATACTAGACTTGGAAGATAGGGCTTTGGTAGCTGAAAAGGGCACAGTGCAAGCAGACTAGTAGAGGAACAACAACGCTGTATGTGCAACAATGGCAAAAGTGAAAAATGAAGGAGAAAGAGGAAGATTTCATGCTGGGAGGGAGGTCATGCAGTGATCAGAGAACAATAGGTAGAGAAAATGAATACCCTTTGAGATGATACAGGGCAAGGACCAGACACATACCTTCTATTGTCATTAAGAATTTGGCAGTGCTAGTATCAGAACACTGGAGAACAGTTTGCAGTGTAATCTTGTACAACAGACAGAAGAGAAAAAAAAATAAGGAGTGAGAGGCCTATTAACCTAACATCAGTGGTATACAAAGTTTTTCCAAGAATCCTAAGGAAATGCTGGTTACATTCCTAGAGGACATCAATTTCTAAAACAGAAAGCATCATGGGTTTATTGCCAGAAATAGCTGCCTGTCAACCCTGATCCAGTTTTATAAGTAAATGCCATGGAAACTTGACAGAGAAGGATAATAGACATGGCCTACCTGGACTTCTCCAAGGCCTCTGATTCTGTTCTACACAGGTGTTGGCTAGGAGAGCTGGTGGTGGTAGGGTGGGCAGGGATGAAAAAAAATGGACTGCTATGTTCTTGAATTATATAACACAGAGAAATGTAGTGAGAGGGACAGTCTCAAGAATAAGGAAGATGACCAACAATAACAGGGCACAGTGCAGGGACTGTTATTCTTCATATGTACTTGCACCAGATATAAAAAGATCAGGTTGTACCTCTTCACTGATGAATTAAAGAAAGATGCAGAAGTATAAGACAGGGGAAGAAGCTTAGGAAGGCTTGAAAATTAAGGCCAGGTGGACAAAAGGTGGCATTTGAGGTTTTGTTTACTTAGGCCAACCACAACAATCCTGTTTTGGTACTTCAGTTGGGTGGAGTAGAACTGATTGGACCAGGAATATGTAATACTGAATGTGTCTGGGATAAATTTTTTCCATCACGAGGTTGGCCTATTTTTATATTATTTATTGAAATCTTACTAGCAAAGTATTCCCTCATATCCAAGGGATGGTATGTGATATATTAGAAAAACTTAAGAATATAATATGGTCAGAAGTTTATTATGTGATTATGGACGTGATTATTTGTATAGAAATATTGAGCACATATATATTTCCTGAGTATTTTCACACTACTTGGTACAAAGGACCAATGTCTAATTTTATAATCTCTCTAGGGCACTTCTGTCTGACACAATCATGTGTTCAGAAAACAGGAGCAGCTATAGAACCCTCATTAGTTCCCATAATACACATGTTTATGTTATTGTTTGATAATTGCTATATGTATGACAGTGAATTTTATAAAACAAATGTGACTTTTATGGACAATTTATTGAGGACCTGATATTCATCTGTATTTGCCATATTTATAAAACACATGAACAGTAGCAAATTAGTGGTAAAACATAAACATATTATCTGTCTGCATAATGTTGAATATTTAGATGTGACTAATTTAATCTTAAGATGCTAAGTTGTTACACAGTCGACAAATAATTGTATGTTGTTAAGTTGTTATGGAAACCAATAGCTATTTTCATCCACTAGTTCTCCTCTGTGTTGAGTTTAAGAGGCCCAGAAGAAACATTAAGATAAAACAGAATTACACACACACACACACACACACACACACACACACACACACACACACACACACACACACACACACACACACACACACACGCATTTGTATATAGCTCTCTCTCTCTATATATATATATATATATATATATATATATATATATATATTACTATATTACTATCAAAATGACGAATGGAGATGCTCCGCAAATGGAAAATTGAAAGACAGATGTTCAATTTTCTGTGTTGCTGAACACCTCCATGATTTGTTCAGTCACAATGTCGAATCTGCTGAATTCGTTCAGCAGATTCGACATTGTGCCATGTTATATATTTTTACTTTAGTTTTTTTTCCAATTTTCGAACGGGATTTATTTTCCATTTGACATTTTGATAGTAAACTTATATGTGTGTGTGACTGTGTGAGTATGTGTGTGTGTAGATTTATATAAATAGATAGTTATCAAACTGAATTAATAAGTACACCTAGAAAACTCACTTTTGCTATATAAAGGGTAAGAAATAGGTTTAATATGATTATTAACAGGATTTAGGTCACTCAGAGATACACAAATTAAACTATGATGTATCTAAATGTGACAGGGAAAAGAGCTTAAGATTATAGCAAAACTGACTTCCAAGATGGCTGCACACTGAGTAACTGCTTAATTTCAACTCTCCCTATGTGAAAACAGAAACTAAGAGGAGAAACAGTGAATTTGTCTTTTTGGTTCATTTTTGGTTAATTTCAGTAACTGGCTATTTAATCCACAGCTTGGATGTCAGCAAAAAACAAATTCAGAGAACCTGAAAGAAAATTAATCACAAAAGGTGAGGAGAAAACACTAGTCGGGAAGAATCCTGCAGCTGTTCACCAAAAAGCAGTTCAAGTGCCAACTTTGTTGCAATACATGACTTCCAGTAATCCAGAGGAAAAAATAAGTCAAATGTACTCAGAGCTGATTAAAATAAACAAAACACTGAAGAAATATATCTACTCAAAACAACAAAAGGCTGGAAAAAATGGAAGAAGGTTTAAACAGATATTCAGATGAGCTGATAAAGCTAAAAAAATCAGAGGTCAAAATGAAAAAAAGCTGGCTGAGTATGAGACTGCTCAAGAAGAGATGTTTCAAAAACTGGTAGAATTAGATACAGAGCACATAGGAAAAAAGTACAGTTGTGTACACTTACCATAAATGTAAATGTTCAAGTGTATTCACTGTTGCAGCCATTACATTTGGGTTATCTGCTTGTAGGTAGCCCTTAGTTGGCTTGATTAGCAAAGTCTTGGGTCCTGTGTCGGTTGCTGTCCCTTCTTCCATGACGTTGGGTTGTCAGGGGTATAAAACATGCAGCTGATGCCATTACATGAGTTTTTCTTGCCCCAGATGTCAGGTGCCCCCCTAATGGGAAGCAATTAAACATAAAAGCACAAAGATATACCCCAAACAAAAAAGCAAATACACCAAAAAGGCTTTTAAGCATAGTAAAGGAAAGTAGAGGTATAGCCAAAAGAAGTTAGGGGGCTGGAGGGAGGGTAACCAGGACTGCAACAACGAATACACTCAAACATCTACATTTATGGTAAGTGTACACAACTGTACTATATTCTTCGTGTTTCACTGTTGCAGTCATTACATTTGGGTAGATTCCCAAAGTTATGGTTGGGAGGAGGAATTTAGATAGCATTAGGGCCAGCTATAAGGCCCTGCAAGACTGCAGTGGCAAATCCATTTCTGGATTTAGAGAAAATTGGCAGATGATAATGCTTGGTGAAAGTATGTGCAGAACTCCTGGTAGCAGCTTCTAGGATGTCCCTGGTAGGGACGCCTATGAGAAAGGCTGTAGAGGTAGATGCAGTGAGGTCTGATCCCCTGGGGACAAGTTTTCCATGGTACTTATAGCAGAAATGAATACAATGGCTTATCCATTTAGAAATGGTTTGCTTTGAAATAGACTTTCCCTCTGCCCCTGCAGCAAATGCCACCAGCAGTTGTTCAGATTTCCTTTGAGGTTTAGTCCTGTCCAAGTAGAATCTGAATTGTCTGTGCACATCTAAGGAATGCAGTATCCGTTCCCCTTTATTCCGTGGATTGGGAAAGAAGGTTGGCAAATGAATAGACTGATTAAGAGCCACACTGGATACCACCTTGGGCATGAAGGATGGATTGGTTCTGAGGGACACAGTGTCCGCATGAAAGATGATGAAAGGCTCCACTGCCATAAGGGCCTGTAGTTCAGATACCCTTCTAGCTGAAGTGATTGCTAAAAGGAAAGCTGTTTTCCAAGAAAGAAATTTTAAGTCTGCAGTAGCAGCTGGCTCAAAAGGAGGTAGAGTGAGTTTCTCCAACACAAAGTTAAGGTCCCAGGCTGGGGTTGGAGCTCTCCTGGGTGGTTTCAAAATTTTGGTCCCTCTGAGGAACTGCTTGAGCAGTGGATGAGAGAAGAGGGGAGGTTCTGTGTTATAATGAGCTGAAATGGCTGAGGCGTGGATTTTAATGGAGGAAAAAGACAGGTCCTTGTGAAGCATCTTAGTTAAGTATTGTAAAATGTGAGGTAAATTGGGTGCTGCTGTGCTCATCCCTTGAGATTGGTTCCAGACACAGAATCTTTTCCATTTTTCAGCATACGATTTTCTAGTACTAGGCCTCCTTGCCTCTAAAATGATATCCATCACAGATTTGCTGAGGGATGGTAAAGGAGAGATTAAGTAATTAGCCAGGCTGCAAGGTTCAGTTGGAAGCTGAGGGTGTAGAATCTGGTTCTCCTGCTGAGACAGCAGGGAAGGAGTCTGAGGCAGGTGCCATGGAGATAACCATGACACACTGAGCAGGAGGGGGTACCAGTGTTGGTGCGGCCAGTCTGGAGCAATCAAAATCATCCTTGGTTTGTCCTGTTTGATTTTTAGCAGTACTTTGGAGAGCAGAGGCAGAGGGGGGAAGGCATAGACTGATAGGTTTTTCCAGCTGATGGGCCGAGCATCCACTTTCCAGGCTTGTTTGTGGGGAGTCTTTGTGCAAAATTTGTCTAATTGGTAGCTCTGGGGAGAGGCAAACAGGTCTATATCTGGGCTCACCCATTTGCTTGTCAACATGTTGAAAATCCTTGGTTCCAGTTTCCACTTGTGTGGGTCCATGAGGTTTCTGCTTAGTCCGTCTGCCAGTGTACTTAATTTTCCTGGCAGGAATTGAGCTTGTAGGTGCACTTGGTAGCTCAAGGCTGTGTTCCACAATGCCATGGCTAGTCTGCAGAGGGGGCAAGAATGTGTACCCCCCTGCTTGTTTATGTATCACATAACAGTGGTGTTGTCCGTCTTTACCATTAGTTGTCCTGGAAGAATGTGGTCCTTGAAGACTGTCAAAGCATTTTGTACAGCTAACATTTCTTTTTGATTGATATGCAGGTGCATTTGACTTGGGTTCCATTTGCTCTGAATGCACTTCCCTGCCAGGTGAGCCTCCCCCATGCATAGTCTGATGCATCTGTTGTTAGGGTTTGGGCGGCAGGGGGTGGTGTGAAAGGTAGTCCCTTGTTTTGTTGGCAGGCCTCTGCCCACCAAATGAACTCTAGGCATACGCAAGGTATGATAGGAATCATTGTTTCTAGGTCTTGAGAATGTTGACACCATAGACTTTTTAGATACCACTGTAGTTTCCTCATATGCAGTCTTGCATGTGGAATTAGAAGAATGCAGGAGGCCATGAACCCCAAGGCTTGCAGTATTTGTCTTGCAGATAGCAGAGTTTTTGTGGCCACTTGTTTGAAGTAGGTTGTCAAATGAATTTGCTTTTCTGGCGTGAGGTAAGCCATCTGGGAAGTTGTATTCAAGCTTGCTCCCAGGAATATAATTTGTTGACAGGGTACCAGGTGTGATTTCTTTTAGTTTATGGTGTACCCCAGACAAGTTAGAGCACTTTTTACAAAGGTCAGATGATTCAAAAGTATGTCCTGGCTTTCTGCCTGAATTAGACAATCGTCCAGGTATTGGTAAATTTGAATATTTCTTTGCATGCAAAATGCAATAACTGGAGCTAGGCACTTTGTGAATACCCTGGGCACAGTAGATAAGCCAAAGGGCAGTGCAGAGAACTGATAGTGCATGTAGCCTGCTTTGAAGTGTAGGTATCTTCTGCAAGATTCCCTGATTGGGATGTGCAGGTATGCTTCTTTTAAATCTAGTGTTGCCAACCAGGCATATTTGCCTAGCATAGGAAGTAATTGGTGAAGAGTCAGCATCTTGAATTATGGACTCTCCAAAAAGGTGTTTTGAGTAGACAGGTCCAGGATAGGACACCATGAATTGTCTTTTCTGGGTACCAGGAAAAGCCTCGAGTAGAAACCTTGTTCCTTTTCCTCTTCTGGTACCAGTTGAATAGCCCCCATGCTTAAGAGGAAAGTACTTGGTTTTGGGCCTCTGCCAACAGATTTGGGGGTAGGTCCGGTCACCCACTTGGTGTTGGCAATGTGTGGAAGTGAAATCTGTATCCCTGGGACACTATATTTAAAACCCATTTGTCCTGGGTAATGAGTTCCCAGTTCTTTGCATAAAGAGCAATCTTTCCCCCCAAAGGGGCAGTCAGTTGATAAGTGCTTGGAAATTTTAAAAGGAAGTCATTGAGACAGTTTACCATGGGGGGGGTCTTATTATTCCCAGACTTGGAAGTGGAGGCCCCCCAATGCTTAGTTCTGTGAGTCCCCTGGGACTGAAACCTGGGGTTTTTGCTGTGTCTGGGTTTGGCTTGAGAAGACCTGGAAGGGGCTGGAAAGGATCAATTCTTAGAAGGCCAGTGCCTACTAAATCTAGGAGGCTGAACTTGTAAAAAAAATCTTTAACAGTTTGCATAGATTTAGCTTTATCTTCCATCTTTTTAAGAACTTCCTCTGCCTTGTTGCCAAACAGGTGGTCCTGATTTAAAGGAGCATCCAACAATTTAGCTTTAACATGATCAGGCAAAGATTGCTCCTTAAGCCAAGCATGCCTTTTGAGCACAGACTCAGTAACAGTGACCCTGCAAGAGGCCTCTAATGAATCAAAACCACATTGCAAAGTATGTTTTCCAACTTGTTCAGCAGAATGCATTAAATCCTGTAAGTCTTTATTTTCCACACAGTCAGGAATCAATATCATTTTCTGTTTAAGCAGTCCAATAAAATGTTGCTGATATTTTAACATATGAAACTGGCAGTTTAAAGCCCTAATGGTCAAGGTTGCAGAAATGTAAACCTCTTACCCCATCTATCCAGCGCCCTGGAGTCTCTATCAGAAGGGGTAGGATTTTTAGCAATAGAAGCCTTAATGCCCTTGGGCCCCTGTGAAATAGTCTCTGGATCTGCAATAGGATTTTTGAAAAGGAACTTGTGGAACTCAGGGACCCTGTAGTATCTAATAAATACAACTCCAGTCAAACGCCAGATACTTTAATAAAACAACAAAGCTTTCGGATTACAAATCCTTCATCAGTGTTAAAATACCTATACTGAATTCTAAAACCTTAAATAGTCAATTAAACAGTCACATGATAACATCATCAACAATGTCTAGTACAAGAGGAATAGCTAAAGGCCTATGCTGAGGTAGGAGAAGGAAATCCCTAAGCCTCTTTTTTGAATCAGAAAAATCCTGGCTTTCCCAGTGGAAATGCTCCCTTAGAGTATGTAAGGTTTCCCCAAAAGAAAAATCCTCAGGAGGAGAAGCAGAGGGAATAGAATCCTCTGCATCGGAATCCTCACAAGTAGGTAAGGGCAAATCTAGATAATCAGAAGAGTCAGAAAAAACAGAATCCTGATCAGAAGATTCTTAATTAACTTCAGTCCTAGGCCTCTTAGAAGTGTGTGGGGGGTTGACTATCCCTGATTAGAGTTATTAGATCTTCTGCCATTCTTATCATTTGTTTTTAGGCATAGAGGGCTGAGCATGTGGCCTGGGCTTCATTTTTTTAGACATGGATCGAGATTTAGGCCTAAGTAATGAAGGAGGCGTTGATTTGATATGCAAGTCTGTAGGCCTGAATACACCCTCAGAAGCTGGTGCCTGCACAGCGGCTCCTGACCCATCCAAGGTAGAGACATCCGTGGGTTCCATAGTTGAAGCATCTCGTGGCATACTGGACTCTGAATGGGTCTCAGTAGAGGCCTGCGAATCAGAAGTAGTGGGTATCAGGGGCTGCGAAACCGAACTGGCGAATGGCTTAGGAGAATCACCGTCAGCAGTTTTGGACCTCGGCGGCCTGTCTCTGTCTTTATCTTTGCATTTTTTTAGAATCCTGGTAGTCAGATGGCTAACCGATGACATTTCTGGATAATTAAACCAAGAACCAAAATATTTAGAGGCAAAAATATACCGACAGTGGTTAGTGCGCTGATTAAATAAAGCACAAAACTGACAGCAAGGTACATCGTGGTCAGGGCCTAGGCAAGGAATACAGTACAAATGAAAATCATTATGAGTCATTTGCTTTCCACAAGTAATGCAGTTATTAACTTTTACTGACATCAGAAAGGAGCAAGAAAAAGTTTCCCCAATGGGGTACTTAGCTTTAGTTGAAGACTTTGGTTCTGAAACTCGAAAACGAAAATTTCAGGAGTCGGCCAACCGGCACTTGCGAACTGCTTCTGCTTTGAGCACCGCACAGCAAGAAAGACTGATGTAATGGCATCAGCTGCATGTTTTATAACCCTGATGACCAGACATCATGGAAGAAGGGACAGCAACCAACGCAGGACCCAAGACTTTGTTAATTAGGCTGACTGAGGGCTACCTGCAAGCAGATAACCCAAATGTAATGACTGCAACAGTGAAACATGAAGAACATCCTGAGATTTTTTGCTGTACCAGAAAATCTGGAAGAAACAGACTGTATTAATTTTAAGAAAGCTCAAATAAGCAAATGGACTGGTATGGCACAGCAAGAACTGCTAACTGAAAAGGCACATTGTGTGTATGTTCCATACCTGGCCATGAGAAAGTAGCAGGAAGAACAGGAGTAAATTTATTCCAGTAATAAGGGTATGTGGAGAAGCAGGCATGGGATACAAGCTGTTGTATCCAGCTATTTTCAGAATATTTTTCCTGGAGGGTTAAAATCATTTTTTGATGCAGAATATACTAAGGAGGAAATACAAACATTTGTCCAATAAAAAGTGAGCCATCACACAGAAGGGGACTTTGCTTCTCATTCCTCTGATAATAATGCTCATAAATAGACTTTAAAACATTTTCCAATGTTTCAAAGGAAAATGTTTGAGACAGAAAAAAACACAGGAGAAGTTGGCTAGGAAAATCAGACATATGTTGGAAATGAACCAGACACTGGAGTGGGGAGGCAGAGATCAAATTGAAGAAAAGAGAAATTTAGAAATGTATGAATAAGTGTGGGATTACAAAGCATTAATTGCATTTGTTAAATATGAGGGGACGACTCCAAAACATATGCCCTATATCATGTCACTAATGTCTGGAAGAACATTTAAGAGATGAGAAGAGGAAAGAAAGATTTAACAGTAAGTAAAACAACATTTTGTTCATAACAGTATTTTTATAATACAGGGATACTGCATGACATAAAGTAAAGCTTTTTCAGTTAGTTTTGTGTGTAATAGGGATACTAATGTAAACAGGTGCCCCTATCTTTTTTTCTTTCTTTCTTTATTCCTTTCTTCCTTTCTTTATTTCTTTTGTCTTATTCAGTTTTAAAAAATGTAGGCACTGCAATATAAAAAAGAGAAGATAGCCTGGACAAAATAGCATGCTATAAGAAAAACGGATATGCTTTTTCTTACTTTTGCATTGGAGAATGACTAGATTAAGGCCCTTAGCTTGATTTAATAATAAATTTTAAAGGGAAGCAAATAAATAAAAGACCACTGACTATATTGAAAAGTTTTCCTCTAGCACATAAATGTTCAAAGTTCAATATGAAAGGCAACTGTGCATCTGGTTTTTATGTCTCTATGGAGACAATCTGATAAGGGGGCAATAAAAACAAGACACTTTTTTCAGTGGCTAGAAGATAATGTTTTCTAAAAACATTCAAGTTGCTTTCTCTATCTAGGAGAGGAATAAAGATAAGACAAAACAGACAACACTTAGTTGAAGTAGAAACACATGCCGTATCATGCATCCTAGCATGCATAGCCTTCATTACAGGTTAATTCAAGCCTATGTAAAATCTTAGAAGACTTTTTGTTTTAATGATAACCCTCAAAAAAAAAACACCTTTGGAACACCCCCAGAACCTATTAACATAAAACTAACATACACACGTATGTACATCTTCAAATAATGAAGTTTAACCCTCTTAATAGGAGCATTTGTCCAAGATTGACAACCACACTCAGAGGCTTGAATATTAATATAAACAACTGCATAAAAGATCAACCTACCAAACATTAGTGTGTAGTGTGTGTGTGTAACACAAAAGCTGAAACTAGACATTTTATAAAGAAGTTGTTATACATATAGGTGAGAATAATAACACTATTCATATTGTCTTTAAATGTGAATAGTCTCATAACTATATACAAAAAAGAAAGAGTAGTGAACTTTATTAAAATGTGGAATGCAAATAGTTATGCAACAGGAGACACATTTAGAAAGAACTGAGCATGTGAATTTGATAAAAAAAGGATTCCGGGATGGTTATTCAGCAGAATGTCTGAGACAAAGAAAAAGAGGTACTTATATTAATTGTGAGAGCAGCTCCAATAGTGATAGAAGAGGGGAAAATGTTAATAAAGGTAGAGTTGTAGCACTAAAGGGCTACAGGCAAAAGAGGAGGATGATGCTGGCATGTATTTATATTCCACCTAAAGCTGCTACAATGGAGCTTAAACAATTTTCTGGGAGAAATAATTAGCTTTCAGCAGGGAATATTACTTATTGTTGGGGACTGGTATTTGATTTGCAAAAGTGAAGATGTATCTAGGTGGCTAGAAATGAAACTATAACAAAATAGGGTACATTTTTGAAGAAACTTAGGAAAATATTTGGTACGGAAGATGTGAATTCAGTAGTAGGAGTTTGGAGAGAATGTGCATATTATTCCCCAAGGTACAAAAACTGGGATAGGCTAGAGATTAATTATATTTCACATGAACTCGTGGATTTAATTGAAAGCTTTATCAAGCATTCAATAACTAATTCAGATCACATGCCAGTACTAACTAAAATACAAATGCAGGGTAATGAAATAAAAATGAGACATTGGTGCTGTGACGACTGGGGAGAGATGGGCGAAGGCTGCCAGCCTAGTCAAATAGAATTTAATATATAATTCTATCAATTGTATAAATAAATGTAAAATACAAGCTTGTGTTTTTAAATGTAAGAAAACACTGCCCCCCAGATTCACTAATCCTCCGTGTAAGACTTAATAAGTCTTACTCGGAGGCTGCAGTTGAACGGTTTGACGTCAGCGTGCCATGAATATTCATGAGGGCATGCTGACTCAACCGTAACTCTTACATGGACTGAGTAGGAAAGCAGAGGGCATGTCCGTCTGCTGAGCAGTCTAAATGTGCACGCCCCTGCAAGGTTTTAAAAAGCATAATGTCAACACACAAGAGCGAGTTCGCTCAAATGTACTTGCACCCAACACCACACTCCCTGACACTGTAAACCCCCATCACACTTATATAAAGTAAATAATTATATATTTTTTTAAATCCACAATATAGCTGCCCATATTTGCGCATGTGTGTGTGCGGGTGTGCCCATTGCTTAGCTAGAGTTAGCAATTCTGACATGGAAGAGCATAAGAAAGAATGTTTATGCACATCACAACATACTGCAATAGCGTAATGGTAGAGCGTATGCATAAAAAGAAGGCATTCACGGGTCAAGTCCCACCACTCCCCTTCTTATTTATGTTTTAAATCAGTATTTGAAATAATACCAGACATATATGATTAAAATTTTATTAAAAGCAGTGACATGGCCAATGCATCAGTGAACAAAATATATATTTTTAAAGGACCCAGATATATAATAGCCTGTTGTTAAGCAACGCTTTACACAACTAAACACAGGTGCCCATAGTTTAATAGCGCTTTACCCAGCTAAACAGAGGTGCCCATAGTTTAATAGCGCTTTACCCAGCTAAACAGAGTTGCCCATAGTTTAATAGCACTTCACCCAGCTAAACAGAGTTGCCCATAGTTTAATAGTGCTTTACCCAGCACAATAGAGTTGCCCAAAGTTTAAAAGTGCTTTACCCAGCGCAATGTGTTTGCGTGGACGTGCGCGCCGCCCCAATCAGGGCACCGTAGGGCACCGTGGAGTAACATAGAGCTAAGTTGCTTAAACGCAGCCACACTCCCTAGCCTGTCTAGACAGTATTAAAATAAAAGAAAGACAAGGTTCGAACCCAGGACCCTTTGCATCATAATCAAAGTAGAGAACCACTAAGCCATGACAACACAGGGGAAGCAGCCACTATTAACATTCCTAAACTTACGAATGGTAGTTTAACCATTGCTAAGCAGGTCTGCAGTCAGCCAAGAATTTTACAAAATGGCCAATCACAAAAAAGTGCGGGAAATGCAGCATATTTAAGCCCCATAGGCGGGAATACTCGCCATAACTGATTGTAGCTCACATTTGCAGTCAGAATGGCAAGTGCAGGAGAGGGTTCATGCTTCCGAGCACAAAGTTGGGGCATTGAGGAGTCCAAATACATGGTTTGGCTCCTTGTCCACCATCACGAGACAAGACTCCTGCAGGGCCAGTTCCAAGGGACAGAGTACAAGGCAGAGGCTTGGAACCGGTTAGCTCGTGACCTCACCAGTGCCACAGGCATTCCTCGGACTGGTGAGCAGGTCCGTCACCACCATGCAGACCTGAAGAGATGAAAGCAGGACCACCTGAACCAGTGGATACAGGAGGTCCGTGGGATGCAGAATGCCCCACAACTGAGTATGTAGCCATGGAATGCAGTATGTAAGAATTGATAATGGAGTATGTATAACAGATAGGTATGTTTCAATATCCCTTCATTTACTTTACAGCTGCAGGTGACCGTGCTATAAATCAGCAAGTCTATGCTGATAGGCTGCTAAGGCTGCACCACCAGGCAGGTTAGTGATTATTCTGCATGTATTGTTATATAAAATATGGGAGAGCGCATGAAAGAAAGTGTTGTAGTCCAATAAAACAGCCATAGAATTGCCTGAATAAGTCCTCTGCATGTACTGTCAGATAAAAACGTCAGAGGCAGAAAAAGAGTGTAGTAACCCATTAAGAAAGGTAACATATGTCTGGAATAATATCTCTGCAGGCACTGTCATATAACATAAGTGAGTGAGCCTGAAAAAAGATTGTTCTAACCTATTAATAAAGGTATAATATGTCTTGAACATGTCTGCCATAAACACCGTTAAAACAAATAAAGGAGTGAGCCTGTGGAAAAGTGTGCAATGTCATTAATAAAGGTCTAAAACTCAGAGTGTGTCTGTGTCACAGAGTCTGAAATGTTGTTGTACCCTTGCATTATACAAACAGTACTGTTTGAAAATGTGCTGGCAACCCAGAGTTATGCAGTCCCATATACAGTGGGTGATGGAATTGCTAGTAGCTGTGAAACATATATACAGTCCACAATAGTCAGTTACTGGCTGGCATGAATAAGTAAACCTGGCACACGTGTAGCATGTAATTATTCACCAGAAATGTGAGTGTGTGTGAAGAAATGAAGGGTTCTGTACAAATTGAAGTGAAAATGTCATGTGAAAACATCCCAGATATGCAGATAAAGAAATATAAATGCAAACAAGAAATATGTAGCAGTAACATCTGCATCCTGGACAGTTAGTATATCAGATATAGGTCAGGCATATATTGAACTAGCCAAACCCATGACACAACCTAATGTATGGTGGCAAGTGTAATATACAGGTAGGGGATGTACACTTGCAGTCACTGGGAATGTAGTGTAGACTAAAAGGTCATTATAGGATGTTAACCAAGGTTTTTTCTACACCCTACCGTATGTGCATAAACCATGCAATTCCACACCTCAGTGGATATGTGTAATCTTAAATATTTGTTGGGACACATGTCCTATTGTTTTATAAATATTTGCATTGATGTTGATGCATGTGCCCAGTTCAAACACCGCGTTCATGGTGGTCTGTTGCTACCAAACATCCCTGCATGCTGTTGGAATATCCACTGTCATTCAATATATGCATGTGTTATGCTTGCTGTTCAACTGTTGGAACCTTGGTGTGTTGGGTTAATGAGAATATTACTGCATGCTGTTACAACTAATCTGGAATGCTGTTGTTTATGTTGTAATTAAACACACCTAATCACAGAAATTATGGGAAGGCCGGTCCCAGCGGACCCACCTGTCCCTCCTCAGTTGGCGAGTGCACCTGGTACCAGTGGCTCTGGTGCCCAGCCCGGGTCCCCTCCTTCATTGGTTCTGTGCCACCTTTGGGTGGAATCACTGCAGGGGATGGGGCTCATTCCCCCATGCAAGCGTGGGTGGAGGACAGCCACCTGTCACCCTTACTAGGGTCCGGGCTGTGGTGCGTTGGGAGATCCAGTGTTCAGTCGCTGATCCCCTACGCCAGCTCGAGGCGAGAGTGGCACATCTCTCAGGTGAGCCTGCCCATCCTACACAGCCCTCAGCACAGCTACCCTCAGGGCTGTGAAGGTGCAGTGGTGACTGCCCATGGGTGGGGATCTCAGTTCCACTGTTACCATCTGTGGGCTCATGGGCTTGCGATTTCCAAACATCCTTCCCCGTCAATTGTGTTCACCCACCCCATGTGTCAAACTCTGCCCCTGTATGCGTCTTGTTTGTCTTGTCTGTTTACCTCCCCAATCTACCTCCCCAAATATACCTACTTCCTCTACCTCACATTCCACTCTCACCTGAAAAAAAAAAATAAAAAAAAGGGCAATCTGTTTGCACAAAAAAATTACACCCCATACATAGCTGCCCAATTCACACACATGTCTGCTGGACATGTAAACTGATAATTCTAAATGGCAGTACAACATATTTTGTTGTCCTCACCCTCTCTCACGGGTGGAAGGTTTCAAATTTCACACCAAATTTCAAACATATGCACAGCTGTTGCTGGTAAAGAAATGGGCAACTATGGACCTTCCCTACACCCATCCTGCACATCCTGACCTGGTTTCCCTACTGTCTTTCCCTCTTTGTGCCCCCTTTTTCACCACTTTCCTATCTCCCCATTTTCTTTTCTTTAAAAGAAATTAGTATGGGGGTTAGCGGGCGTAAGCACTTTTAAGCAGTAGTTAGCAGGTTTGAGTGAGTGTGCACATGTGTGCACTTAGCTAAGTATTACTAAGCATCACGCAAACCCGTGCAAACCCGCTTACAACTGCTTAAAAGTGCCTTAGTTACTCTGTATGACAAGGCCCTTGTACTGCTCAGCAGCAAAATAAAAAACCTTGTCAGTCTCGAACCCAGGATCTTGGACTCACCCGTCTGCATGAAGTACCAGTACACCACAGCAGATATACAATACCTTAGTGCTGAAAGCAATATATCATGCATTACCATGAGTGAATGCAAAGGAAAAATAGGAATGGCATAATACAAATCTTGCTCTGTGGGCCTTAACCAGCAGATGTTGTGGAATTGCATGACATGACTGAAAAGAGAATCAGCCATGCTAGTAGGGAATAATGTTACAGTGGCACCTTACAAACCCCACACAGTATCAGAGCAGGATAAACACTGGCATATTTGCATAGGTCACAGGCCAGACCTCCCAACAGTGACTGATCTACGTTGATGACACTGATTTGTAAACAAATGTTAGCTGTGCCCATCTGACTCCCTGTGAAATGTACTAACAGTAGGCAGAAAGGTGGGGAATCTCACTTAATGACAAATGTCAATAAGTGAGAGTAGACACTACTTGCACGTCAGAAAAGGTGTAGTAATACATATGCTCTGAATCCCCAAAAGTCTGAACTGCAAAATGTCTGAAATATATCACAGGTGTATCCCAGTTATATGTACCTTTCCCTGAGGCTGTTCAAATATATACCTGAGAGTATCTGAGGCCTGGAAGAGTCAGAAACACACAGGCATATCAGCTTGTCTGCTTTTACACACTCTGCAAATAGCTGTAGAATGAATCCCACAAGCATGCCCTTATGTAGAAGTACAACATAGAAATATCAAAGGATGTAACCATGTACTGCTAGCAACCACCTGTGACAATGCCATTGTTCATGTGCTGAAAAGACTGCTGTCGTGCACAGTCAAAGAATACTAGGCTGACCTCTGTCTACCATCTGGATATGTCCACAGGTGGGAGCTACACAGACAGACTACTAGCCTTTATAGACTTACAGGTACACAGCAACTCTGCATGCTCAGTAAGATAAACATCACACAATAATAAATAATGCACTCTGCACTTCTGCACCCCTACCCAAAGGTACTATATACCCATGTAGTCAGGCACAACCAAGGGTGTAGGTAGGCATACACAGTAGTGAAATATGTCCAGTTGTCCTGAGCAGACTGTGCTAATGTCAACACAAACAAACCACAAACTGTTCAGAAGTGAGTAACGTACTAATGACAGTGTAGCAATTCGCAAACAGTGCATGTGCCTGATATTCATAATTGGTAGTACAACATACTTAGTTGTCCTCACCCCTCTCTCAGGGGTGGAAGGTTTCAAATATCCCTCCTAATGTATTGCATATGCACAGCTGTTGCTGGTAATGAAATGGGCAGCTATGGACCCTCTCCACACCCATCCTGTACATCCCGAGCTGGTTTCCCTACTGTCTTCCCCTCTTTGTGCACCCTTTATCACCACATTCCTATCTCCCCATTTACTTTTCTGTCAAAGAAATGAGCACAGGGGTTAGCAGGAGTGAGCACTTGTAAACAGTAGTAAGCAGGTTTGCACCAGTGTGCGTATGTGTGTGCTTAGCTTAGCATTGCTAAGATATGATAAGCTAAGCCACGCTTGGCTTAGTATTGCTAAAATAAAATAAGCTAAGCTAAGCTTAGAGTAGCATTGCTAAGCGTCGCGCAAACCCACGCAAACCTGCTTAAAAGTGCCTTAGTCACTCTGTATGACAAGGCCCTTGTACTGCTCAGTAGCAAAATAAAAAACCTTGTCGGTCTCGAACCCGGGACCATGGACTCACCAGTCTGCATGAAGTACCACTACACCACAGCAGATATACAATAACTTGGTGCTGAAAGAAATATGACATGCATTACAATGAGTGAATGTAAAGGGAAAATAGGAAAGCCATAGGAATACATTGCAATAACTACTGCTGTATGCCAGTTAATTCTCTAATTCGAAAGGAAAATTCATACTCCCATGTATCCAGTGTTAGCATTAGGAGCTGTGAGTAAACCTACACACTGAGAAGAGTGTACTGGAAGAAGCAACAGTCAGGTTTCAGTACAACATGCATTTCACTGGCTACAACCCAGCTTCAGATATGAGACATATACAAACCTTCTGACTGAGACAACAGTGTCCACAGCAAACAAGCATGGTCCCCACCTTGCAAAACTGAAAGGGCTACGCCTACCTAACCTATCATTTTATAGCAGTGTCCTGAAATCACAGTGAGAAATGCAATTACCACACAGCAGGCTGCATGCAATTACTAAATGGTGGGCACCAATTGGTGCAGAGGCCATCACATGCACATGTGCAGATACCTAGAAAAGCAGCCTGTATCTGCTGTCCACACATGCAATAATATCATTGCAACAACTGGGAAAGAGAGAGAGAGCACGAGCGAGATAGACAGACAGAGAGAGACAGACACAAACATGCAGAAGGAGGCAGATGCTGAAAACAAACAGCAACACACAGAGGAAACAAAACCAAAAAAAAATAGAAAATAAAAAACACCTACAACAGACGGAGGTGAGGAATACAAAGGTAAGGTATGTAACAGATATGTATTTGCTGACATCTGAAAGATGTGTCTGAAGGGTACTCTACATACTGTGAATCATCCATATGTGGCAGCAGTCCGTATCTATATGTACATGCACATTTGCATAGGGCAAGGGACATACTGCAACTGTTAGTGAAGGCTGGACATAAGTATGTTGTTGAAGACTGCTATGTGCACATATGTATGTAGGTTGTAGTGTGTGGCATTGCAGAAAGCAAGCAGTGCCAGTATAGCTCATGTGGTGTTAAACACTGTGGGACTGAGCTACAGGCAGTGAAGCCTGCAACAGCTATACGGCCTGAGGACAGCAGAATGCATTCTGAACAACATTGTGCAATAGTATTACATAACCGTATGTCTCACAACTGTTGCATAATTGACATCCCCACCATGAAAGGTGGGCAGTATATGTACCTATATGTGCAGCTATATGTACAGCCATGGATGTTTACATGTATGTGTATATATACACACATATATATATATATATATATATATATATATATGTGTGTGTGTGTGTGTGTGTGTGTGTGTGTGTGTGTGTGTGTGTGTGTGTGTATAGATATATAGATGGATATATTTAGATATATATGGATAAATATAGATATATATCGATATATATGGATATATATATATAGATATATATAGATATATATTGATATATATGGATATATGTAGATATATATAGATATGTATGGATATGTATGGATATGTATAGATATGTATCGATATGTATATATATGTATAGATATGTATCGATATGGATAGATATGGATAGATACAGATAGATATGTATATATGTATATATATGTATGTGTATATATATATATATATATATATATATATATATATATATATGTATATATATATATATATATATATATATATATGTAGAGAGAGAGAGATAAGAGATAGAGAGAGTGAGGGAGACACGGGGTCATATGTACTGCAACAGGTGCCTGTTGTCCAAGGCATGGACTGAACAGTGTTGATACTGCAGTGCCATACCGCATTCCAAAACACCTTACACAGTAACTGCCACATAGGTGGTAGCCTGCCTAACACTGATGGTGTCAGAAGGGTACACGGGACACAGGTGGACAGTCGGCTCCCCTTTGATAATCACAGTGCCACAGTAGTAATGTAATCTGTCTACGTGGTACGTGTCATCACAAAAGGTGTGTCATCTAGGGAAATATAGGTCGGTGCTCACCTCTGCTCATCACAATGCCCCATGTGGTATGTACCTCACATGACAACTACAGCAAGTGGAAAGGCCACAGACATACCTAACAAAGAGTAATATTGCCCTCAAACACATGCACTATGCAGACTGACTCACAAACCACAGCTAGAGTGTGTTGCATACCGCCCACCCAGAGGTTACCACTGCCGGACATACAGAGGTATGTCACACCCATAGCAGTCGGCCAGTCACCATGACAACACCTCACAATCCCTCTGGGCTACATGACCTAGGGCCCTAATCCTTGTCACCTCACTAAACAGCACATGCTGGAGGTACAGGTTCCTATCCACAAATATACCATACTCTGGACTAAACCACCCAGCATGAACAAACAAGGCTCCTCATTAGCAGATGTCATACATACCCCTGATGATTGTTTTGGAGATAGGTAATATGCCCTGGGAGTCACCTCTGTGTATCCGGTTGACAGGAGTAAGTGAAATCACATTACATGTGTGTCAAAGGTCAGGGTAGCATATGGCTAGGCTGCTCTAGGCCCTAGGGCCAATAGCGTATTACCTACCTATCACACAATGCACACACACATGTACTCAGTGCAATACCTGCTATGTGAGGTGGAATGAGTGTGACAGTGACTGTGTGCAAGGTTTGTAAAGGTGTGATAGCTTAGTGTGAGGTTGTGTCTATCATAGTAGTTTGTGTCCTAGGTGTGAGGCTGGAGAAAGATGTGTCAGTTATTGGGATGCAGACATAGTAGGATGGCATATGTTGTGACATAGTTCCTTGTGTACGACTGTGGTGTCCCAATGTAGGCTGCAGCAATACATGTATGCTCAGTAAGTGGTACATACACATCACATATGAACTGTTGTACTACCTGAAGCTGTAGGCCTAAACAGCACAGTATGGTGTATGTTCACAGTCCCTGGTAACACTGTCTTGTGTGTTTCCTGTAGTCTGCACAAATTACATACCACAGGCATAGGTATCTGTAAGTAGGGGCACACAGTACTATAAGGTACACAGGTAATGCTCATCTGTGTTGGCATACATCTGTGTGTTGTATGTATGTCTAATGTGTGTTTAATGATGCCTGTACCATGCCCGCAATGACATGTGTGTTACAGGGTATGTGTGTGTACCTAGCAACATGTATACTCTGTTACAGCCGTATGCCAGCTATATTAACAACTGTGCACATATGTTAGGTAGGGGTATGGCATCAAAGACTAGGGTGGTTTACCGGTAATACTGTAAATGTACATGACATTCATTGCATTGGATGACATATTTCTTCATGCATTAGCTTGATATATACCCCTGGGGCGAGGTTCTGCATTGTATCCCAAACAGTGTGCCGACTACTGGTGTATACTGGTGTGTTATATAGAGTGTTGCAGGCACTGTCAGCCAGTTGTGGGCTGAGCACTAATATGTGGTATTGAATGTGTGTATCCTCTGATATACAGATAGATGCTATATATGGCAGTTAAGTGATATCTGTACTTCATAATGTTAAGTGTGCCACATGACATGCTCACACATATCGTTTAATTGTCTTCCAGGGTTATGGCTCATCAACGTAATCCATCATATTCAGCTGTGGAGGAGCAGGAAATTCTGAACAGGCTGGTGCATCACTATAACCTGCTTTTTTCCAAGGCCAGCCAGCACCAGCATGACCGTACTGCACTGTGGCAAGACCTTGTTCGCCGGGTAAATGACATAGGCATGCATAACCGGACATATGAGCAAGTATGCCATCACTGCAGTGATTTAATTAGACATGTCTGGTGGTGTGTGTCTGATATCCATAGGCAACAGCTTGCCACAGTTGGTGGGGCGGCCATACATCCCCCCTCACCAGACTGGAGGAGCTGCTCCTAAGCATGGTGGCTCCTGGCCTACAGCAGCAACAGCATCACACATGTGTCATCATGGAGGCTGGAGCCACCCAGCAGGATGACATGGAGGGTGCAGGTAATACACCCTAGCTGTAGACTACCATTACCTGTATTGTTAGAATATGCATATGTGAGATGTGTACTGTGTGTTTAGCAGTTGTGCTGCCTAACATGTGCAATACTGATATTTGGAATAGTATCCATACACCTGTGACTGCTGACTGTTGTTCCACTGTCATTTAGCACACTCACAGTAGCAATGCCACAGTTGTGGCCACTGACAAACTGTGTCATATTCTTCTAGGTCCCTCTGGTGTGACAGCAGGGCAGACAATACATGCTGGTGAGTGTGTTAACACTTTAATATTGGTAATGAAATGTGCATGTCATAGGTGAGGTGTAGGCCGTGTACACGTAACACACCTACGCATAATGCATGCAGTGCATGTTTGCTGTGAGACATCATCATCTCAGTAAAGTCAGTAGTTGCCTCAATCACATGCAATGCACAGTGCAGCAGACACAATTGTGGCAACACTGTACTGCACATTGGATATGCATAGTTGCTACAGCTGTACACAACAGAACATGTTTATCATACGCAGTACACGAAAACATGCTACATTTGGCATTACCGCACACCCGCTGTAAGGTCACATTTCAGTATCCCACATGTCATGCATACACACATGATGTACCTCAGGGGTAGAGGCCTATCATGGGGCTGTGCAACACTCTGCAACACATAACACAGTCATGTTAGGCAATGCTCCCTATTGGGCACCTCCCACACCCATGTACAATGTGGCTGTGTAATTGTGAACGTAGCCACGGCACTGCAGTTCAGGTACAGCATGCTAGGTGATGGTCTTGCACACATTAGTAGCTATGAGTGACCACAAGATGCATGTTGATGATGGCACAGGGTACTACACCCATCCAGTTACAGTGACCATAGTACTACTCATAGCAGTCATTGCTTTGCATCTCAGTGTTGTGTGTGTGCAAACATATGCACCTATACGCAATATGCATAGCATATTGTCTGTGTGCTTACATATGCCAGTATACACAATATGCACAGCAGTCACCATCCACACAAAGTGTCACATATATGTCCTGGAATGCTAGTGGGTGACACACATTGGGTATGTGTGGTGTTTAATGTTGTAGTCGTGTAGCATGCCATGCCATGTCTGGCACCCACATATCTGCAATATGTCCCACACTCACCATAACCACTGTACACTGGCCATGTCGAGCATTGGGATTCCTTCACGTCAACATGCACCGCACATCATGTATGTGTACATAGCATGCATGTGCTACACCTGTGCCCACTATTATCTGCTATGGACACAGACACTGCACTCAGACATGAATATCTATGTGTCACACAGATAACACATGCAGCCATGGCATGTATACTTGTGAGTGATGGTGCACAGGGCATTGCAGAGATGATAATACCTGCACAGCAATGTTGTGTCCATGTACACATTGTGTTTCAGGGTGTAGCCAATCACTGAACAACTACACAGTTGCATCAAAGCTATGTATACTGCCATTTAATAGGGGTGTCTACACTTGCACTGCATGGTCTTGTGCAACACATATTCTGCATGCTGACACGTGTGTGGTGACTGTCTACCTTGTGATACTGACACCCACCTTCACCCACTATAGAGTATGTGTTGGATTGCTGGTATTTGTGTGTATGTGCTGTAGTGAGGTGTGTATTAGTGTTCATGTGTGCATGTGTCCATGTGTGCATGTGTTCATGTGTGCATGTGTGCATGTGTGCATGTGTGCATGTGCAGACCGTAAAGTGCATTTCCTGTCTTCCTCTCACAGGTGCTGAGTTAGGGGTTGGCGAAAGCAGCAGGCAACCTGAAGCCACTGCCACGAATAGTGGTGATGATGACACATGTATATTGGCACAGGAAGATTTGACAGGGTCTGTCATTGGTCCACCAATCGACAGTACACAGCATTCAACCCCATCTATGCGCACACTCATACTGTCAATACATCCCTCTCCACCAATGGCCATAGGCGAGGGACAGCATAAAGTTGGCATTGACCAGGAGAGTGTGGTACCCATGGCACTTGCGTCCCCTCACAGCACCCATAGCCGTAGACCTGGAACGGTACCATATAGGCAGAGGTCCAGGGGTTCTTGGGGGAGCACCACTGGTCGTATTGCCCCTGGCAGGCATGCCCTCACAGGTCTTACGATGACCAGTATGTTCCGGGCTGTAATGTAGGCTCAGGCACGTATGGAACAGTACACCAGGCAGGAACTTAGGGCACAGAGGGAACATTACACGCTATCAATGATAGCATCCTTGACCTTGCCGGTGCCATCCGGACTTACACCGACATTGATAGACATTGGGGGGAGACATTAGATGCCCTCCACAACATGTCTTCCATGAGCCAGGACCATGTGGGATGGTTGCGACGTCGACGCAGATGCATGCCAGCAACAGCAACAGTGGTCGCGGACAGCCCACAGTTCACAGCCACTCCCATAGTGGCAGTACCAGCCCCAGCAATGCTGGGGCTGGCCTGTTAATTGACTGTCCCAGTAGACCATGTACACGTGGCTCTGGCCAGTCCCAGCAGGAACATGGGTCCAGTCATCATACCTCTGCCTCTGATGCCAGTACCCAGTCAGGATTGGTACCCGATACTGTCCATAGCACTCCTGCCAGGCACAGGTACTGTGTCCGTGGCCAGAGACAGTAATCTGTACAGCCTAGCAGGTACAGTCTGTGGCTGTCCCACAAACTACCATATATGGCAGCCACATGGTGGAGCTGTGTGCATGCAGACACACACACATTAACCAAACAACTAGGGCTCACACATTCACACACACACACACACACACACACACACACACACACACACACACACACACATTACATCAACATTGGCCCATGCTGTACTGTTGTCCCTCACACACACACACACACACACACACACACACACACACACACACACACACACACACACACACACACATGTCGATTGGATGGGTCAATGTCAGGTTCTGGCAAACAACATAATGCCCTGTGCATATGATGACACCTGTGTCGCCTCCTGTCATCTGCATCATTGACGGAGGGACAGGCTAACATGGTGCTGATACACAGGGTGACACTATACAGTGTAGCAATAATAGCAAGTTATCAACAAGGAAGTGTAACGACATCCTTGTAGGTATATCTGAGCAGACATTATGCATCAAAGCTCTGATTGTCAATGTAGCATTGTTTACACCACTGTTAGGTCTGAGTATGTATTGTCCACCCATGTGCCACTTGGCTGAAGTGTAATGTGTTGCCAGCATGTGTTAGTGAGTGGACAGTACGTGTGTGATGTGCGCAGTACAGATTATCAAGTGTACATCTGTGAACATGGTGGGTGCGCACTGTCTGCATGTACATGCATAGTGGACACATGGGATGTGTGGCAAACCCTGTCGTACACATTGTTAACATCTCATAGTATCTTTCAATGGCCAGTATGCTTTCTACTACAGTTATTTACTAACATGGGTAGACGTGTGTATGACATGGGTTGACACTATGCTATGGGTGATACCGTTAATATCTGTCAATGATTTGCGGTCTGGTAGTATACACAACCTCAACAGCATGACTATAAGCAATCATTGGATGATGTTCTGACAAATGACACACAGTAGTAGGGAACCCAGTAACAATTGGATCCTTCCAGTGTTACACTATAACATTAACCAGTGGTAATGACCGCCACCCATTCCTGTGACCACACCTGTTTGGCATATAGCCCCCTTAGGTACATGCAGACACACTAGGGATGTGTCCATCCAAATCTGGAAATGCATGGATTGGCCTACAATGCATTCCCTGGATGGGATGCATATCCTATACAAGGGTATCATACAGACAGATACCTGTTGTCTGATACATGCTGTATAGCAGTAAGCCGACTATGGCATAGTCATCCTCATGTACTATACATACTATCCCGTCAGTACCACACAGGTGGTAGCCCTCAACATGTATGTTGGGTACCAATGTGTACATACAGCCTCATGTTATGTCATGTGTCCCTTGGTATCCACATATCCATAGGTATTGTGGAGTCCCAAGGTGTATCACATAAGACATTAGAGGTCTGAATGCATATCCACAAGGCAGTCGTATACCTATAAAGACTGTCCATTCTTGGCAGTCTTTGTTGTGTATGACCATGTCTGACATATACCCCAGGCATATACCCTCACTCACACTACTCTTAAGTAACTGTCATGGGTGTGTGGCCACAGATGACCTTGGCCACAGAACACGACAGTGGATGGCCATGTCACATACATACATATGTGACCTATGATCTGAGAAGCAGCGGCACAATCTGTCAATGGAAACAAATGTATTCATGTAGTATGCAGGCTTCACACCTATGTACTGATTGAGGGGACATGTACACATATATATTTGCCATGCAGATACCTGATGTGTGCAATGCACTTACTGTTGTTATCATACTATGTCATACCATAGTAAAAGCAAAATCCACACTGCATTGACCAACAGTGACACACACACAGTCAGCATTTGCAGGATTCAAACCCCTATCTAGCTATGTTCTGATATTAGAGAGCGATGCATTAACACGGCACGCTATCTGCTTTATTGGGTGGCTTCCCTTCAACGGCTGTATTTGAAGGATGGTGACATCATCAGTCTTTCCAAAGAGGAATGTACCTCTTTTAGTGTGTTTTCCCAGTCTCCAAAAAAGGCACTCCTTTCAAAGACAATTGCACACCCCCCCCATACACACACACTGTTTGCATGATTCAAACCCCTACCTAACTATGGTCATGATACTAGACAGAGATGCATTAACACTGCGCACTATTTGCTTTACTGGCTGGTTTCCCTTCTCCTGCTGTATTTGTAGGATGGTGACATCATCAGACTTTCCAAAGAGTAATGTACCTCTTTTAGTGAGTTTTCCCAGTCTCCAAAAAGAAACAACTCTCAAAGGAAACTGCACACATTCACCCCCCCCCACCACACACACACACACTGTTTGCAGGATTCAAACCCCTATCTAGCTATGTTATGATACTAGAGAGTGATGCTTTAACACGGCACGCCATTTGCTTTACTGGCTGGTTTACCTTCTCCTGCTATATTTATAGGATGGTGACATCATCAGACTGGACATGGTGATGTGTGTACACTTTGTTTTATGCCATTCCAGGAATGGTCCATGTGGGTCAGCAGGTGTCAACAGCTTGAACAAAACCTCAGAATCCTTACCTTGTGTGATCTATCTGTGGACACATTGACATTCCGTCATATGTCAACACATATTTATGCACAGCTTGTTGGTTTTGTGGATACTACATTTGTCTGGGATGTTGATTAAGGGCTAATCAAAGTCTATGTGACACATGTGTAGATGTGTTCATTGATGTATGTCCTGGGTGGCTGCCTTGCAAACAGTCTAGCATGTTTGGGAACCATGATCTGCACATGAACATACCACAGTTGGTAGGGTTGTGTGTATGTCAGCTTCCAATAGCTCTGTTTATGACTGCAACCATGATGGACTCCATAAGTTCATTAGATTCATAGGTTCATACTAGGCTATCTGCCCTAGGGCATTTATAAGCCTAGCCAGAGTGTGTTTGGCTTTTGCCACCCATTTTAAATTAATTTTGCTATGCCCTTTTTCGAGGTTAGTATACTGTGCCTCTGTCTAACAGTGACACAGACGTGATACCCGGGGTAAACCTACGATCTCCCATCCACTCATCAAGATTCCTCTTGAAGAGAGTCAATGAGGGACTCTGCCTAACCTGGACTGGGATTTTACTCCAGAGTGAAGGGAGCCTCTGGGTTATGAATCTGTCCCACCAGCATGTCCTATTTATTTCAGTGCTGAGGTTCAAGTCTCGGCGCATAGCTCGATGGGATTTGGATTTTCTGAGGTGCATCATGTCCATTAATTCCGGGTTGGACATGGCTTTATACGTCAGGCACAGATCACCTCTGAGCAGGCGGTATGCCACTGAGTAGAGCTGGAGTTTCTTTAACCGGGCAGCATATGGCATCTGTTTGAGCCCTTTGATCCTCTTGGTGAGGTACTTTTGGGGTCTTTCCAGTTGCTGCAGGTGTCTGGTAAGGTACATCCCAAAAGGGGCATTCTACTCAATTATGGGCCAGATGAGGGATGAGTAAAGAGGCACGATGACCTCCCCTGACCTAGATGTGAATCCCTTCATGATTAGGTGGGCTATATAAAATGTTTTTCTAACCACTTTGACCACATGGTTGTCAATTGAGAGATTGCTATCAACTTGGGTCCCCAGGTCCCTAATTACTTCTTCTGTACTTAATGGATTACCACCTATGTGGTAATTTGTGGGCACTTTGTTTTTGCCAAAGGGGATGACTATACACTTTTTGGCATTTAGCTTGAGGCCATGGCTCTGGCACCAGTTGTCTGTTTCTATGAGGCCCTTTTGGAGGATGCTTGTGTCAGCTGGAGAGTTGATTATGGTGCCCAGTTTGCAGTCATCTGCGAACTTGGTCAGCCACAGTCCTTCCATGTTGGCCTGTACCTCCGAGAAATATATACCGAACAAGGGAGGTCCCAGGACTGAACCTTGTGGGATGCCACTTGTAACTGATTTGGAGTCTGACATGGCTCCAGCAATTCTAACCATGTGGGTTCTGTCCTTGAGCCAGTTTGCAACCCATCTAGTGACATAGGTGTTTATATTTAAGCTGGTGAGCTTATCTATAATGCCCAAGTGGGGTATTGTATCGAAGGCTTTTGCGAGGTCCAGGTAGGCTGTGTGGACCACCTTCCCCTTGTCAATGGCCTTGGTGACTGTTTCAAAGAAATCAACCAGGTTTAAGAGGCAGGATCTGCCCTTGACAAAGCCGAACTGGGTAGGATCCAGTGTCTATAGGTCCCCAATATCTTTATTTATGAGGTCCATGATGATCCTTTCCATAGCTTTGCAGACCAAGCTAGTCAGGCTTATGGGGCGATAGTTTCCAGGATCCGTTGAGGCACCACCTTTGTGGAGAGGGACCACTGTTGCTGTACGCCACTCTTTGGGTACATATCCTGTAGTAAGGCTGAGATTGAACAGTAGTTTTATGTTTGGGTTTAGCTCTACTTGGAGTTCATGTAGGACGCAGCCTGGGACACCGCCTGGTCCCATTGATGCTGTATTTTTTTCTTTGGAGAGGGCAGCTCTTACCTGAGCATCTGAGATGTCAGGGGGGGGCAGCACTCTGCTGGGATAGATATTTTCCCTTTTGGTGGGAGGGGAGTTTGCTGAACCTGTCAGCTAGGATGTTGGCAATGTCTGTGGGTTCGGTGTATTTTTTGTCATTTTAGACTAATTCTGAGCATATCTGGGAATTCCCACCCAGGTTCCTAACATAACTAAAGAAAGCCTTGTGATTATCCTTAGTGTCCTGTGCAATTTTTCTCTCGAAGCTGGCCTTAGACGATTTTATGAGTGCCCGTAGTTTTTTGCTAATACTGATCAGAGATGTATTCCCTTTTTGGGATTTTGCTCTATCATGTAGTAGCTTCCTCCTTCTATTGTATAGTTTGTTTATGGCTGGGGTCCACCAGACAGGACGTCTGCCTTTGGAGGATTGGGTCTTGTTTATATTTAGGATTGCATGATCCATGCATTCCTGAAGGTGTTCATAGAATGCGTTTATAAAGGATTCTGCGGCCTGGGCCATATTTTCCACAGGCCCGGGGGCTTTGAAGGATTCCACCTCGGTTTTGAGGAGTGTGAAATTTGCTTTAGAGAAGTTTTTCACTGTGGCTTTCTGGGCAGGGGGTGGGGTCGGGATGTGAATATCCAGTGAAATTAGTTTATGGTCTGATCTTACCAGTGAGGGATACACTTCTGGTCTGGAGCATAGAGTCCCCATGTTGGTGATGATCAGGTCCAGTATGTTTTCCCCTCTTGTGGGAGTGGTAACAAGTTGTTCCATAGCAATTGAGCTTATAAATTCTAGGAACCTTTGGGCTAGGGTGTTGGAGCTAGAGTAATGCTCCCAGTCTATGTTTGGGTAGTTGAAGTCGCCCAATATAATGGTGTTTGGAGAGACCTTCATATTTTCCAGTGTTCTCAGGAAGGCCGAGTGGGGTTCCTGGGTTTGGGAGGGTGGTCTGTAGCAGGCTATAAACTGGAAGGCAGTTTTACCCACTGTTAGTTGCACATGGATAGTCTCTGATGCTTTGTGCTGTGCCACCAACCTGGAGGTGTGGGTATCTTTGACGAATATTGATACTCTCCCTCCATTTGTGGTTCGTTCCAGGTTTTGGGGCCAAAAAGCATGGCATGAGGTATAACCTGGTAGTGCTGGGGTGCTCTTGAGAGCCTTGAACCAGGTTTCTGTTACTGCACAGATACCGATGTTCTCCATGCTAAGGAGAGTTTCGAGTGCATGCATCTTGAGGTTTAGACTTCTGGCGTTGAGTAGCATTACTCTTAGTTTCTTATCCCTTGTGATACGTATGGAGGTGGGTTTGTCTTTTGAGCCTTGCCTAAAAAAGGCACTATGGGGGTAGCAAGATCCTTTGCCAATATCCAAAAGCCTAGGGGTGATAGGTGAAAGCCGTTCCTAGCGAAGCATCGTGGCTTGTCGAGCATGTCATCCCAGGCTGACAGGCATTGGATCCCCTTTGAATGACACCAATACTTAAGCCAATTGTTGAAATTGATCATCTTGTCTTCATATTGTGGCATCATTCCTGGTGAGGGTAAGATGCTACTCAAGGTCAGGGTCATACCGGCATGGGCTACATGCTCAGAGAGCTCCTCTATGTCTCTTTTCATGTAGTCCAGGGAGGTACGTCTCAGGTCATTCACACCAGCATGGACAATGACTGAGTCATATTTGTAGTTGCCTTGGAGTGACCTGAGTGCTTGTGTTATGTGGCGGATCCTAGCACCCGACAGGCAGCTTACTGTCACCTTCTCCTTGTTCAGCCTGGTGAGCGGGACGTCAGTGTGCCTGATGATAGAGTCACCTATTACAAGTGTATCAGGTGTGTTGTTTAGCCTTAAGGGCTGTGACTGTTCAGCACACTGGCTTTGTGAGTTATGTGTTGCACGTGTTTTGTTTTGGGGTAACGGTTGCTTGAGTGTCTGCTTTGGAGGTCTCTGCTGCTTAGGCAGATTTTTATTTAGAGCCTCCGAGTATGTTTTTGTGTGGTTATGTGTTTGGTTTGCTGTCGTGGTAGGTCTATGTGAGACTGGAATTGTAGTGAGTGTGGTTTCCTTCTCCTCCTGACTGGTTACGCCAGTACTGAGTTGAGAGAGCTTAGCCTCCAGTTTGGCTATATGGTTGCATCTCTCACATGTGTTGGAATTTGTTGGGAGGAGGAGAGGGTTGTCTGTGTACATGAGGCAGTTGTAACATTGCCTCAAGATTCCCAGATATACCAGCTGGACCAGAGAGGAGATTGACAACTGACCTTTGGACATGCTAGAATAGTATTGGGAATTCCTTTATAATTGAAAAAAGGGCCAATGGGGAACAAGGTACTCAAGGGGAGTTTGTGAGGGTGTAGTGCTTTTAATTTTTTAGTGCTGACTTATATAATTGCTTTAGTGAGCAAGTGCCAGGTAACTTAAATGCAATGTGTTACAGATAACTTAAATGCAAAAACGACAAACAGTAACTTTCTTTCAAGTGAAACAAGGAAATAAGTACAGTAAGCAATGTAGATATCACTAGGGATCCACAGAAGCTGAAAAGCCGCGTTTTAGGTGGAATTAGCGTTTCAGGAAATAACAAGCAAACAAACAACAAGCATACAAACAAAGCTAGATTCAGCAGGCCTGGATCTAGTCTATGCTACAGCAAACAAGGTGTACCAATTTCAGTAAGAAACAGTTCAAATATGCAGGCACTATAAGCCTTTAACCAGAAATTCTCAGCTCAGAAGGGCAGAGTCCAGCCTCTCCTCCCACAAGAGTGCAGACCACGAACCTTCTTAATGTAAAATAACTGGCCTGAAGCCCAAGTGCTTAAACCAGAACTAATACACTATTAGAATAGCAGACACTGAGCCCTCAATCAGCATTTCCCAACTTAAAAGGATGTAAGCTACCTGTCCTGCCACCAGAGTGCAGGCCACAAACCTTCCTAATGTAAAACAACTGGTCTGAAGCCCAAGTGCTTAATCCAAAAGACTTAGAATGATAGGTACAGTTTAATCAAGTTACTACCAAGCAGTAATAAATACAATTGAATACTTTAAAGAATGCCTGGATTAGTGCTCAAGTTATACAAACAAAGCTAGATTCAGCAGGCCTGGATTTAGTCTATGCTACAGCAAACAAGGTGTACCAATTTCAGTAAGAAGCATGACCTTGCAGATCAGACTTCATAGGCATACTGGACTTGACTTCCCATGGTGTGTTGTGTACCAACACTTGTGGGGAGTGCCATATGTAGCTGTGACACATTCAACGGTTCCACATCCTGTGTAGGGAATGAGGCTCAGCTGACTGTTCAGGTGCATGATCTGTTTGTTCTGTAGTTTGTGCATGACACATATTGGGAATCAATGTATTCCACTTGCTGCCATGCTTTTGGCAGTAGGGGTAGCTGCTCATCCATTCTACATGTGATATCTCCTGGTATGATGATATGTAGTATTGTCAGTGGGAGGTGGGTATGTACATATGGGCCTGTCTGTCATGATGTCGGCATTGTCACTCAGGTACAGTTGGCCCTAACTCAGGACATATATGGGTGTACATTGCTATTTGTGACATAGCTGAAGGTGGTGTCATGATTCAGTCTGGACTCCTTCTCAGCTACTCTTTACAAAACACCAACGAACATGAGCACTAATCCCTGTTATACTCTTTTACATGCTTAACATCCTACTGATCCTTTGTGATAAGGCTACAGAGTATGTCATGATAA
Source organism: Protopterus annectens (assembly GCF_019279795.1). Classification (NCBI taxonomy): domain Eukaryota; kingdom Metazoa; phylum Chordata; order Ceratodontiformes; family Protopteridae; genus Protopterus; species Protopterus annectens. Next base: position 286,205,530 of record NC_056738.1, read on the forward strand.
TATCCTGGCATGTCCAGGGGTCGGTTTTGTGTGTACACTCCAGTCCAGCTGGTGGATATTGTGATATTGACACAATGTCACATCTGCCTCATGTACACAGACAACCCTCTCCTCCTCCCGACAAACTCAGATATATGTGTGAGATGCAGCTATATAGACATGCAGGGTGCTGAACTCTCTCGACCCATGACTGGCACAGTCTATCAGGTGGTGAAGGTAACCACACACACCACATATCAGTCTCACATATCCTCTAGCAACAGCACTCAAACCACATTATCACACATAGACATACTCAGATGCAGTAAATGTACTCTACCTAAGCAGCAGAGACCTCCAAAGCAGACACACACACACCTGCTACCCCACTACAATACCCACATATCACATAGTTAACAATGTCAGTGTGCCACACAGTCACTGCCCTTCAGCCTAAACAACACACCTTATACACTTGTAATAGGCGACACTTATTGTCAGACACACTGACGTACCACTCACCAGCCCTAACAAAGGAATAGTCACTTTGGGCTGTCTGTTGGGTGCCAGGATCTGCCGCATAACACAGGCAGTCAGGTCACTCCAAAGCAAGTACAGGACTGGCACCATCATTGTCCATGCTGGTGTGTATAACATAAGACATTACTCCCTGGACCACATGACATGATACATGGAGGAACACTCTGATCATGTAGCCCAGGCCAGTATGACCCTGACCTTGTCTAGCATCTTACACCCACCAATTATGATGTCACAGTATACGGACACACATATCACATTTAACAGTTGCCTAACAAATGTGTTTAATTCATAGGGGATACAGTGTCTGTCAGCCTATGGTGACATGCTCAATATGCCACGTAGCTTCACTATGGACAGCTTGCACCTGTCACCCTTGGACTTTGGAATGCTGGCTAAGGCTCTTGCTACCACCATAGTGCCTTTTTTAAGCAGCGCTCAGAAGACAAACCCACTTCCATAGACATTACAGGTTAAATGAAACTAAGGGTAATGCTGCTCAACAACAGTTGTCTTAACCTCATATTGCGGCCACTCAGGACTCTCCTCAGTATGGAGGATAGCGATATCTGTGCACTGACAGACACCTGGTTCAGGCTCGCTTATGCACACCAGCACTACCAGGTTATGTTTCATACCACGCTGTCTGACAGCAAGACTTGGAACAGACAACACAACTGGGGGGAATATCCATATACATCACAGATACACACACCTCCGGGTTAGTAGCACTGCACAAAGCATCACAGACCATACATATACAACTACCATTGTGCAATACTGCCCTTCAGTTTGTTGCCTGCTACAGAACACACTCTCATACTCAGGAACCACACTCGGCTTTCGTGGGAACTATGAAGAATATGAAGGTCTCCACAAACACCATTATATTGTGTGACTTCATATACACAAATATTGACTGGGGATACTACTCAAGCCCCGACACCCTCACCCAACAGTTGCTACAATTTGTAGACTCATATGCTATGGCACAAACAGTCAGCACAGCCACAAGGGGGAATACATATTGGACCTGATCATCACCAACATGGGGACTCTATGTTCCACACCAGCGATATACCCCTCATTGGTAATGTCAGAACATACATGTATCTCACTGGACATACATATACCCTCCACACACCCATCCTGGGTAATCTTGGTGAACTTCTCATGAGCCAACGTCTCACTTCACCGCAGAAAGGTGGTATCCTTCAGAGACCCTGAAGCAGTGGCAAATACGGCTCACACTGCTGCATCCTTTACATACATATTCTATGGACACCTAGTGGACTGCATGGATTGTGCTATCCCAAATAACAACAGGACTCACTACTCCAATGGCAGGGGACCTGTCTGGTAGACCCCAGCCATTAATAAGCTGTACAACATCAGGAGGAAGCTACTACATGATAGAGCACAATCCCAGACTAGGAAGGCATCTGTGATCTGTACTAGCAGACAGCTATGATCACTCATGAACTTTTCTAAGGGCCGCTTCTACAGGACAATTGCAACAGACACGTAGGACTACCACACGGACTTCTTCAGTTATGTCAGGAACCTGGGTGGGCACTCACTGATATATTGTGAGTTACTGCATACTGACTAAACCTACCCTGAACCCACTGGCATTGCCAACATCCTGGCAATCAGGTTCAGTGCAGATGTCTCCCACCCATCCCCCCTAAGGAGCAACTATCCATCCCAACAGAGTATAACCTCCCTGACATCACACAGTAACAGGTGAGTGCTGCCCACCCCAAGGTGTACATTACAGTATCAATGTGACCAGATGGTTTCCCAGTCTGCATCTTACACGAGTATCATGACAGACGTAACCCTCACATTACATCACTGTTCAATATCGGAGTTACCACAGGATATGTACACAAGGAATGGCATACCGCGACAGTGGTCCCGCTCCACAAAGTTGGTGCCACAATGGACCACAGACAATATTGCCCTATTAGCCTAAGTAGCCTTTTCTGCAAAGCTATGGAGTGTATTGTCATGGGACTCATACACATAGACATCGGGAACCTACGGACACTGTGTCCTACACATTTCAGCATTGTTGTGGGCAGATTTTGCCTCTTGAACCTGTTTGTATTCTTTAAATGGCTAACAGGTCCATTGACAAAGGGACAGCTGTCCACACGGCCTACCTGAACCTTGCAAAACCCTTCAACACAATAACCCACTGGGCCATTATGCATAGGCTCACCAGCGTCGATATGGACACATATCTCACACGTTGGATTGATACCTGGATCAGGGATAGCACCCACATGGTCAGAATTGCAGGTGCCATGTCTGACTATACACCAGTTACATGTGGTATCCCACATGGCTCAGTCCTGGGACCTCTCTTGTTTAGTATATATTTGTCTGATGTACAGGCTACCACAGGGGGAATAGGGCTGAACATGTTTGCACTTGACTGCAAACTGGGTGCCATGATCAACTCTCCAGCTGCCACATGCATACTCAAACAGGGTCTCACAGAGATGTATGACTGGTGCCTGAGCCATGGCCTACAGCTAAATGCCATTAGTTTTCATAGTCATCCCCTTTGGGAATAACAGCATGCCCACACATTACCACATAGGTAGTACTCCATTACATATGGTAGGAGTTGTTAGGGGTTTGGGGACATGACTTGTTCATACTGTCACCTTTGCAATTCACATTGCCAACATGGTTGTACACACCTTCTATGTGGGCCACCTTATCCCATATGGTTTCACATCTAGATCGAGTGAGGTCATTGTGCCCCTATACACATCACATCCATGCTTGGTTACAATGCCACATTTGGGGTGTACCTTACCTGACACCTGCAGCAACTGTACTGGCCACGGAAGTTCCTCACCAAGCAGATCTAGGGACTCACACAGATGCCCTGCACAGTTCAGATGCAGTAACTCCAGCTCTACTCAGTCGCTTACCACCTACTCAGATATGATGTGTGCCTGTTGTTTACAGATATACCCAACCCAGAATTACTGGACATGTTCCACCTCAGGATATCGGACTCCCTTGGAGCTACACACTCCAGGGACGTATACCTCAGCACAGATGTTAATAGGACATTGTGGAGGGACTGCTTCTTATCCCAGAGGCTCCACTCACTCCAGAATGTAATCCCAGTTTCACATAGGCAGAGCCACCCACTGACCACATACTGGAGACATCTTGACGACTGTATGGGTGATCATATGTTTACCCCTGGGATATCTTCTGTGTCCCTGCTAGACAGAGGCACACTAGCCTAAGCATACATGGGCTATCTTGTGTGACCTACTATTCACACACACAGTGTAGTAATCTGACAGGGTTGCGAATGCCAAACACACTCTAGCTAGGCTTGTACATGCCCTAGGGCAGATAGCCTAGTATCAACCTCTGAACCTATGCTAATGTTCAAGATACACAATGTTTATTGCTGATACTGTTTGCAGGTCTTTATCATCTTTGCTTTACCAGTTTCTATGAACAACTTCGGTATCTGCAGAACATATTTGATTATGACAGGGTTCCACTATATTATAGATGTGTTTGTTGTCATATAACTGTGTGCACAGGGCGGCTTGCTGTATAGTGACATGTTCCTGGGTTAACACATGCAACTGCCAGATATGCATGGCCCACTGCTGTACTCAGACATGGCCTAAATGTGTGAGCATGCCCAGTTCTGCCATTCCGTGTTTTGTTGCCTGACATTTGTCTCATTTATTCAAGTGTGTGAGCATGCCCAGTGTGATCTTTCAGTATGTTGCTATCTGAGGTCCACTACATTTGTTGATGTGTGCGAACATGACCGATATAACATTTATACTGTGTGTGTTGGAAGTCAGGTTGTGTTCTCACTGTAGGACTCACCTTTGTGTCATAACTCAACAAGGATTATGCTGTGCCTGCAGGGTTTCAATGAAATACTTTGCATAGACTTACCAACATTCCTTCATACAGGCTGACCACTGCAATACTGTCATGGTTTAGTGGTTCAGTACTTTGGCTATAGTGCACAGTATTCTGGGTTCAAGGCCCATCACTGCTTTACATTTTTATACTGAGCAGACCAGACTGCTTAAGGGCCAGTTAAGCAAATATGAGCATGCTGGCTTTTGCTCAGCTATGCCCTATTTAGACCAGGCTTGTCCGACATTGCTCAATATTCATCAACATTGCTGGACGTTGCCCAATATTACTGAACATTGACCACAGTTGCGCTAGTTGGTGTGTGCGATTTTGTTTGCATATACTACATGGTGGCGGTGGGGGGCTGTTTGGCCCAGCCCTATACTGGTTCTGCTGTAGCTGTTTTCGCAGGATCATATTATGTAACATAGCACATACCATGACAATTTGGGTACATGTAGTTGGTGAGTACTGCAAGGCTCCACCAGATGTGTCCAGGCACCGGAACCATGACTTGAGCAGCCCAAACACAAGCTCTATTACATTACGTGTTTGTGCCTGTGCCTCATTATGGCGTTCCTGTTCAGGTGTGTGTGCGTTTCTGATGGGTGTCATCAGCCACAGCTCCAATGCATAGCCAGCATCCCCCACTAGGTGACCATGTGGGATGTCCCCATTGGCAAATGTCTGATACAGCTGCGTCAGATGCCAGATATGGGAATCATGGTAGCTTCCAGGGCAGCCTGCACACACATTCAGTATTATGCCCTGGGCATCACACACGACCTGGCAGTTGATGGAGGGGAAGCCCTTGCGGTTGAAGTAGACCCTACCCCGTTCACTGGCTGGTGCTTTGATGCATATGTGCGTGCAGTCTATTGCACCCACTACCTCAGGGTATTCTGCTATTTGCTGGAAGAGATGCATATTGCTGGCCAATACCTCACGGGAATTGGGGAAATATACATGATCACCGACATGTGCTGACATGGCATCCAGGAACTGGTGTAGTACCCTGAATGCTGATGCCTGTGATATCCCCATCATATCACCAGTTGGTCTCTGGAAGGTACCTGTTGCTAGTATTCTTAGGCCAACACATACCTTGGTTTCCACTGGGATGGGTTCCCGTCTGTTGGTTCTGTGTGTGAGGCGTGGCCTGCACAGCTCAACAATTTGCTGCAGGAGGTCTCTGTCCACTCTGTAGCACTCCACTATCTCCAGCTCATGTAGCCCCTGGTAGGTTACCCTGGGCCTTTACACTCTTCTCCGTCTCCTCTCTGTGGATTGTCCAGCAGCATTTCCATTGTCACCACCCTCAGCATGCTGCATATGTCATCTTATAACAGCAATGGCAGCCCCTAACATTTCTTTGTCTCAGTAAAGCTTTTTCAGTTTTCACCTCTATTAGCTTACTGCAGTGTCTGTTGTGAGAAACATACTGGACTGTTGTTTGCAGAGTTTTAAGTGCTAGGCCTGGCTGGGCTAGTGTACTGCCTGTGTAATTGCCTGATTCTGATTGTCTTCACTTGCTAGCTCTGCTAGTACTCCCTGGTAGCTTCCTACTATTTGTTGTGCTTCCTTTTTCCTTTCTGTTTCCTCGGGGGGGGGGGGGGGCGCCGCGCATGCAAGCACAAACACGCACACAGCAGCTAACACATGCGCACACATGCTTACATGGACTAAAACTTGCTTATTCGGGTTAAAATGCATGCACACCAGCGCAAACATGCTTACAACTCTTTAAACAGCCTTATACATGCTTACTCCGGCTTAAACGTGCGCACTCACGCTTACACGCATGCACTCTGTTTTACTCGGGTTAACACGCGTGCACACACATGCATACCCTCTCAGCAAGAAACTTTGGTGTTATCCACGGCATACACCTTCCATTTCTTGCCTTTCCCTAGCCTACCTGTTGACACACCTCTTTCCATGATGTGTAAATGACAGCTGACACATGCTACTCTGCTCCAATGAGCTTCAATTCTTTCATACATACCCCCCTCGTGATGTCACCTATCTTCTACTCTGTTACTCCCCATATCCTACTCCTACACTCCACTGACTGTGCTCATTTGCTATGTAAACTTGCGATTCACTATCCTAACACTCAATTACATAGGATTGCCTACTAATGCTTGGTTACATGTCTTAGACTGAGCTTCCCCTCTTAGCAACCTCTACTCGGTGGCCATGTTGTCTTTAGTCTGCCATTCCCTTGCATTGTACATTAACAATTTCAATAAAATCCACATTTGTGGGTTTTAATTTTTAGTGTTCTGGGTTTTAGAGTGCAGCCCATTTGCGCAGCGCTGCACTATGCTTAAACATCGGAAATTGGCGAAAAAAAATAAAATATTTTTATTTTCATATTGCATCAGGAAACATTTCACATGGCCGTATATTTGGCCATTGGCATGCTTCCTGCACTGGATGCAACCTTTATTTGGAGCTGTCATGGCTCCATTTTGCTATTTGCAGAACGGTACTCAGTTGTCAAATGAGTACATTTCTGCAAATAACACTGCTCTTACTCGGACAGGTTCGGGTTTCCTGAATCGCAAATCTACCTCATTTGCATGCCTTTCACCTGCAATTGAGGTAATTTGCATATCCCAGCCCTGTCCGTGTAAGAGCCGTTTTAGGAGCTCTCTTACACGCCCCTACAGGCTGTTCCTGGATCGCTCGTCGGACATGATGGCTGCATGGAGTCTTACTCTACTCTAAGACTCTGTGCAAGCCTTCGTGAATCCGGCCCTGTGAAATGTGGAACTGCAAAATATGTGACAACATTGCACTCTACTGTCCCAATGAAGTATGTTGTATCCTTTCATGTTAGAATTCGGCCCGAGGGTGGCTGGATGAAGATTTCATGCCCATTGTTTTAGGCTAAAGTTTATGACTAGAATTTAGATATGGAAGGTGCATTATTGCTTTAGTTTCTGTTAGCATATACATGTGAAATGTCTCGTATCATTATAAGTTTCTGAGGAGGTGTTAGATTGCTAAATAATGCAGTTTGTGGCCTGAGAACTCAGACCAGGTATTAAGATGATGCAATATGAATACTGGGAAAACCTAAGTGTCAACAATGATGTAATTTTGGGAGGGCCTTAGAGACATGTTTGTTAGTAATGTTTAAATACTATTTCTCACAAGAGACCAGGGGCATTTTGATCTTGGACATCTAACTTACCAGCACTACCTATGCTCTTTATGTATGTAAGTAGGATTGTAGCACTGTGTTTTCTCTAAGATTAGCTAAAGATTAGAAAGTTAGATTAAGTATTTTTCTGTGTAATCAAATCTTTCCTACGATATTATTTTAAGTTTCTGTGTGATCTGTGAACTCTTTGATATCTCTGTGGTGTGGTAGTTTTGTCTTGTGTTTTAATTGTTTATTATTAAATATTTTTAAAACCTTATACCTGTGGCTGGTTTGTGTAGAGATGAAGTATGCTTTAGAGTACATTATAAATTTATAGAGTTTACTGTCTAAGCCCTTCCAATAAGCCTTAGACTGTATAGTCACATTACCATTGGATATTAATATTGCACAGTAATAATTGGACACACTTTTAAGGGCCTTTTAGTAGCTGATATTATTAACTGGGTGGTGGCAGTAATTACTACTGTATAGTCTGGGTAAAGGGGCACAGTTGGAGAATCTGTGTCAGTCTTTCCCAGGAGTGCCTGGGAAGTTGTATAAATACTTATCTCAAAGTGTGTGTGTGTTGTGTCAGCTACTTGGGCAGGGCCACAAAGCACTGGGTGAACAGAGAGGGTAGTGGAGGTTTTAGCTTGCCCATTTAGGCTAAGACCTGGACCCTATAGCTGTGCCAGAGGGGAGTCTCATCGGGGACCTGGTGAGCAAGGGAGCAGCCAGCCCCAGACTGACTGTGATCTCTGTGTGCACTTAAGGGACATTGTACTTTACTGTGTGTATTAGTTATCCTTTCCTCTTCTAGGCGACAACCTCCCTGGTGTTAGTGGTGAGGATTGAGGCTCCTTGATTGCTGGGGCAGGGCACGGTCATCACAGGGTCTTCCCCACCTATATGCTAAAAAGAGAGGACTTTAAGGAATGAATAGTGGGAATTATTTGGGAGTTATTAGAGAAGATAGACATTTCTTCTTAAAATATACCTAGGGAGTGAGATAAAAGTAAAGCAGAGTTTAAAAATAGTATGGAAACAAAGGAAAAAATGATATGGTTAAGAAGTAAAGTATTGCAAAACAAGAAGAGGTACAATTGCAGAGTGCTAAAGAGAAAATAAAGGACTATCTTGATAATATTGCTTTATAGAAATGCTGCATCTCCATAACTCAAATGGTACATAGGTTAGTCACTCTAAAGACCTTAAACTGGTATGTGACATTAATAGAACCTGCTGTAAGGAAAGATTTGTCTCCCAGAGGTTATCACACCTTTGGAACAGACTACCACTTCATGTTAAACAGAGTACCTCATTGGCCCTCTTCAAATAGGTTCATAGGTTCATAGGTAGGTACTAGGCTATCTGCCCGAGGGCATTTATAAGCCTAGCCAGAGTGTGTCGGCTTTCACCACCACATTTATTAATTAACTGATCCTCTGTCAAGCAGAGCCAATGAAGTGATCCCAGGGGTGTATTTTCTGTTACCCATCCACTCGTCAAGGTTTCTCTTAAAGAGTGTTAGTGAGGGGCATTGCCTGATGTAATTTGGAATTTTGTTCCAAAGCATGGGGAGTCTCTGTGACAGGAATCTATCCCTCCAGTATGTTCTATTTATTGTTGTGGCGAGGTTTAGCTCACTAGACCATGTGGCTCGCAGTGACTTGGATTTCTTTAGGTGGAGAATGTCCATCAATTCTAAGTTGGGCATGGCTTTGTAAGTCAGGCAGAGATCACCTCTGAGTAAGCGATATGCCACTGAGTACAGCCGGAGTTTTTTCAGTCGGGGCTGCATAGGACATATGTTTGAGACCAGTAATCCTCTTGGTGAGGTACTTTTGTGGTCTTTCCAGCTGTTGGAAGTGTCTTGTGAGGTACATATGTTGCATTGTACTCTATGATGGGTCTAATGAGTGACGAGTAGAGGGGCACTATTATTTCTAGATGCAAACCCTTTAATAATTAGATGAGCCACATGGAAGGATTTCCTAACTACTTTGGCAATATGATTGTCAAAGGAGAGATTACTATTTACCTTGGTCCCCAGATCTCTTATTACCTCTTCTGTATTAAGGGGCTGCCACCTCTGTGGTAATTCGTGGGTGTTTTGCTTTTCCCAAATGGGATGACTATGCATTTTTTGGCATTTAGCTTGAGGCCGTGACTTTGACATCAGGTATCCGTCTCAGCAAGGCCCTTTTGGAGGATGTCCGTGTCAGCCAGAGAGTTAATTATGGCTCCCAGTTTGCAGTCATTGGCAAACTTGGTTAGCCATAGTCCTCCTGTGTTTGCCTGTACTTCTGAGAAGTATATGCTGAACAGTAGGGGTCCCAGGACCGAGCCTTGCGGGATGCCACTTGTGACTGGTTTAGAGTCGGACCTGGAGCCCACTATGCTTACTGTGTGAGTTCTGTCTGTAAGCTAGTTGGCAACCCATCTCGTGATGTAGGGGTTTATGTTCAGGCTGGTGAGTTTTTCTATAATGCCCGAGTGGGGAATGGTGTCGAAAACCTTGGCGAGGTCAAGGTAGGCTGTGTGAACAACCTTTCCCTCGTCTATGACCTTGGTGACTGTCTCAAAGAAGTCAACCAGGTTTAGTAGGCATGATCTGCCCTTAACAAAGCCGAACTGGGTTGGGTCAAGTGTTTGGAGGTTCCCAATGTCTTTGTTAATGAGCTCCATGATGATGCGCTCCATAGCCTTGCAGACCAGACTAGTCAGGCTTATGGGGCAATCGTTACCAGGGTCAGTTGTGCCCCCTCCTTTGTGGAGAGGAATAACTGTTGCTGTGCGCCATTCTATGGTCATGTAGCCTGTGGAGAGGCTGAGGTTGAACAGCGTGTTTAGGTGGGGGGTTAGTTTGTTCTGTAGTTCATCCAAGACGCAGCCTGGGGCACCATCTAGTCCCACTGACGCTGTGTTTTTGGCTTTTGAAAGGGCTGTTTTCACCTGTGCATCTGTGATTTTTGGGACACTACACTTTTCCGGTATTGTTGTGGGCCCTTTTGGAGGTGAGAGGGGGGGTGAAGTTTGCAATGAATCTATCTGCCAGGATGTTGGCAATATCAGTAAGTTCGGTATATTTTGTGCTCTTTTGCACTAGTTCAGTGCATATCTGCGAGTTGCCACTTAGATTCTTAACATAGCTAAAGAAGGCTCTGTGGTTATCTTTTGAATCCTTGGCTATTTTTCTTTCAAAGTTAGCCTTGGATAATTTCATGAGGGACCTCAGTTTCTTACTGATACTGATCAGGGATGTCTTTCCTTCTTGGGATTTGCTTTTTTTCTGAACTAGTTTCCTCCTTCTATTGTATAGCCTGTTTATTGCAGGTGTCCACCAAACTGGTTTCCTTCTCTTAGAGGAGTGAGTCTTGGTTTTGCTAGGGATGGCACAATCCATGCATCCTTGCAGGTGCTCATAGAGTGCATTTGTAAAGGTTTCTGCATCTTGGGCAGCATTATCCTTTAGTGTGGGGGTTGTGAAACGTACCACCTCTGTCTTAAGTAAGGTGAAGTTTGCTTTAGAAAAGTTTTTTACTGTGGTTTCCTTAGTTGGGGGTGGTGGGGTGTGGACATCCAGAGTGATTAGTTTATGGTCTGATCTAACCAGTGATGGGTTGACCTCCAGAATGGAACACCTGTCGCCCATGTTGGTGATGAACAGGTCCAATATGTTTTCACCTCTGGTAGGGGAGTTTACCAGCTGATCCAGGGCGTTTGAGTTGATGAATTCCAGGAAGCGCTGGGCCCGGGAATTTGTACTCGAGTAGTTTTCTCAGTGAAAGGTACGGTAATTGAAATCACCCAATATCAGGGTGTTTGGTAGGACCTTCATGTTTTCCAGTGTCTCCAGAATGGTGGAGTGGTGGTCCTGGGTCATGGAGGGTGATCTGTAGCAGGCCACAATTTGCATTGCAGATTTGCCCGATGTTATTTGCACATGGATGATCTCAGGGGTATCATGCTGCACCACTAACCTGGAGGTGTAGGTATCCTTGATGAATATGGATACACCCCCTCCTTTTCTGTTTCAGTTCATGTTCTGTGGCCGAAACTTGTGGTATGAGTTGTAGCCCAGTAGTGCTGGGATGCTCTCTGGAGCCTTGAACCAGGTTTCAGTTACTGCACAGATGTCGACGTTTTCCATAATGAGGAGTGCTTTGAGTGTGTGCATTTTGAGATTTAAACTCCTGGCATTGAGTAGCATAACCCTCAGTTTTTTGTTAATTGTGCTGTTTATGGAGGTGGGTTTGACTTTTGAGTCTTGCCTAAAAAAGGCACTATGGGGGCAGCAAGAGCCTTGGCCAGTATTCGAAAGCCTAGGGGTGACAAATGCAAGCCGTCTCTTGCAAAGCAACATGGCTTGTCGAGCATGTCCTCCCAGGCTGACAGACACTGGATCCCCTTTGAATGACACCAGAAGCTTAGCCAATTGCTGAAACTGATCATTTTTTCTTTACACTGAGGTATCATTCTTGGTGAGGGCAGGATGCTACTCAGGGTCAGGGTCATACCAGCCTGGCCTACATGATCAGAGAGCTTTTCCATATCTGTTTTCATGTAGTCCAGGGAGATACGTCTCAGGTCATTCACACCAACATGAACAATGACAGAGTCATATTTGTACTTGTTCTGGAGTGACCTGAGTGCTTGTGTTATGTGGCAGATTCTGGCTCCCGACAGGCAGCTAACAGTAACCTTCTGCTTGTCCAGCTTAGTGAGTGGGACGTCAGTGTGCCTGACTATAGAGTCATCTATTACTAGTGTGTTAGGTATGTTATTTTGCCTTAAGGGCTGTGATTGTGCAGCACACTGATTTTGTGTTTTATGTGTTGTCTGGTTTGTGACGGGAAGTGCAGGTTGTTTGGGTGTCTGCTTTGGAGGTCTCTGATGTTTTGCAGGTTTTTATTTAGAGCCTCTGAGTATGATTTTGTGTATTTATGTATATTTTTTGCCAGTGCTGTTTTAGTAGGTCTGTGTGCAGCTGGAGTTGTGGTGCAAGTGTTAACCTTCTCCTCTTGACTGTCTGTTCCAGTCTTGGGTGGAGACAGCTTAGCTTCCAGTTTGGCTGTATAATTGCATCTCTCACATATGTTAGTGTTTTATGGTAGGAGGAGAGGGCTGTCTCTGCACATGAGGCAGTTGTAACATTGCCTCAGGATACCCAGAGTCACCAGCTGGACTGAAGAGTGCACCTGAAGTTGCCCTTTGGTCATGCCTGAATAGTAGGGTGAGCTGCTTAGTTGCTTGGTTGGTGAGGGGTGAATAAAGAGCTTTGCCCTGCTGGGCAATCAGTGTCAGGGTATATTAGTGCTTGTTATTAGGTCTGAGCGAGTGCTGGGCTGTAAGATGCTTTTTGAGTGCTTAGGTTGAGAGTTAGACTAGTTTCAAGTGAAAAACTGAAGAGGAGACTTAGTGGAGCTGGGAATAATTTAACCGTAGCTAACCGGCATTGCCCGGTACGCAAAACCGTGCAAATGCCATTTTTATAGTAGGGAAATGAAGAGATAGAAATTAGCCCAAAATGGCCAATAAGCTACTAACTTTTGGGCTGGAACCACTCCTCCAGGGACAGATAGGATGCTCAAAGCTCCCCTCTCTCGCAGGTGAACAGAAAAACTTCCTTCTATCCAAATAAGATATGGGCAACTCAGAAACTAGTATCACAGCCCTGAATACAGCACTAGCCTGAAAACTGGACTATACTAGCTTAGAAATATGGGGAACAAGGAATTTTTTTTTTTTTTTTGTTTTTTGTTTTTTTTTGAAAAGATAAGGCAAAAACAGTAAAAAAATACACTTAAAACAGCTTTAAATTACTACAAACAATCAGAAAAGCTATCGCACTTTAGTGTGTAGCCTACAACAGTTAAACAAATTATTTAAACAAAAAACAACTTTTTAAAAGTGCAGGCAGTCAATTAAGTACAATATGTGAAAAAAATCACAATAAATGCTAGAAAATCTGCTTTTAGGCAGAAAACAGTTAAGTACAGCAAGAAAGTACAGAAAATTGATAGTTAATCACTCCAAAGTCTCTCTCCTAAGCTAGGAGGCTTGTATCAGTTTAAGGCTTTCTATTGCTACCCAGTAGGTTAGTTACAGGAAAGATGGGAAACAAGCGCAGATGTGGTCTTTTAAACCAGAATGTTGAAAGAGACAGACAAACTGTCCAAATGGTCAATAAACTACAATTTCTGGGCCAAGAACCTCTCCTCTCATTGTAGACAGGCTACCTAGTGCTTACCACTCCCACTGATAAGCTAGGAGGCTTTCCTCCAACACAGAAAGCCTTGCGGGGTTCAGATGCTTACCAACAGTCCTGGATACAGCAACTCTGTATCTGGACTAGGCTAGTTACAGGAAAGGTGGGAAACAAGCGCAAGTGCGGCTTTTAAACCAGAATGTTGAAATAGATGGAAAAAAATGCCCAAATGGCCAATAGCTACAATTTCTGGGCCAGGAAGCAATCCTCTTGTGGTAGATAGGCTACCTAATGCTTACCACTCCCACTGATAAGCTAGAAGGCTTCCTTCCAACACAGAAAGGCTTGGGAGGCTCAGAAGCTTACAAAGAGTCCTGGAATACAGCAAATCTGTACCTGGACTAGACTGGTTACAGGAAAGGTGGGGAACAAGTACAAACATAGGTTTTTAAGCCAGCAAGTTGAAAGAGATGGAAAACTGCCCAAAAGGCCAAATAAACTACAATTTCTAGGCCAAAACTTACTCTTCCAATGGAGGATAGGCTACCTAGTGCTTACCACTCCCACTGATAAGCTAGAAGGCTTTCCTCCAACACAGAAAGGTTTGGGTGCTCAGAAGCTTACTAACATTCCTGGATACAGCAACTCTGTAACCGGACTAGGCTAGTTATAGGAAAGGCAGGAAACAGGCACAAGTGCAGCTTTCAAGCCAGAAAGTTGAAAGAGATGGAAAAAAAACTGCTCAAACAGTCAGTAACTACAATGTCTGGGCCAGGGACCACTCCTCTTGTGGTAGATAGGCTACCTGATACTTACCACTCCCACTGATAAGCTAGAAGGCTTCCTTCCAACATGGAAAGGCTTGGGGGGGCTCAGAAGCGTACAGAGAGTCCTGGATACAGAACATCTGTACCTGGACTAGAATAGTAACAGGAAAGGCAGGAAACAAGCGCAAACACAGGCTTTTAAATCAGAAGGTTGAAAGAGATGGAAAAGCTTCCCAAATGGCCAATAAACTATCATTTCTGGGCCAGAAACCACTCCTCCTGTGGTAGATAGGTTACCTAGTTGTTACCACTCCCACTGATAAGCTAGAAGGCTTCTCTCAACACAGAAGGGCTTGGAGGAGCTCAGAAGCTTACCAACAGTCCTGGATACAGCAAATCTGTACCTGGATTACACTAATTATAGGAAAGGCGGGGACCAAATGCAAAATGGGCTTTTAACCAGAAAGTATAAAGAGATGTAAAAACTGCCCAAATGGCCAATGAACTACAATTTCAGGGCCAAAACCCACTCTTCCTGTGGTAGATAGGCTACCTAGTGGTTACCACTCCCTCTGATAAGTTAGAAGGCTTCCCTCCAACACAAAAAGGCTTGGGGGGCTCAGAAGATTACTAACAGTCCTGGATACAACAAGTCTGTATCTGGACTTGACTAGTTACAAGAAAGGCAGGAAACAAGCTTAGAATTTTTTTTTGTTACAGAAAAGCAGCTGAAACAGCAGTAAATACAATTCAGATTGTAGTGCAGGCCAGCACACCCGAGCGTGTAGCAACACTACGGCAAATACAGTTCAAATAAATGCAATTAAATTAACAAATGACTAAAAAACAAGTGCAGAAGGCAGTAAATTAGAAGGCTACTAACAAGCAATAATAAGTGCAGAGTAAGAGCGACTGAACAGATAACAGCACGCAGAAGAGCAACTAACACAGTTACAGTAAGAGCAGATGAATAAGATATATATATATATATATATATATATATATATATATATATATATATTTTTTTTTTTTGAGGGAAGGAACAGAGCAGGATTAAGAGGCTACAGTGGTTGTCCTTCCCAAATGCTGGGATATATATATGCTGCTGCTGTTTTTTTTTCCCAAGATGTGATGTATCTTTATATTGTATTTAGAACTCAACTATCTTCCTTTTTTTGCATTAACAATGTTCATATGTCTGTTATGTACTTGGAGCTTTTCTCCCCGGGCCTCCGCTGAAAATGGACATGTATCCAGTCGGACTCTCCTGGTTAACAAATGTAAAATAAAATAATAAATAAATGCTCTCTTTGTACACAGTAGGAGTGCCTGAAATCAGAATATGATCTCACTGCACTCAATTGAGTGAGCAAATGAGATGGGCCCAGAAGGAGTATCCAAATACAAATCTACAAGAGGGGTGGGCAATTTCAAAGCCACCAACATTAACACCAAAACAAGAACAGGGAGGGTGGGTGGGGAACTAACTGTAGAGAGATAGCCACAACTTCAGCTGAGTTAATATTCAGTGAAAAACACAAATAAATAAATTAAATACAGTACTATATGCAAAAAAGCAGATACAAGTGTACTTAAATTCACTTATACATCCAGCTGAGTTCAGGTAGATGTTAGCCAGCCAAAGCTCTGATATTAAGCAGAAATAAATCAAAATGTACCACTTATATAGGGCAAGACAGGATATCAGTTATGAGCTGAAACTACCCCCCACTGCTAACAATGGCTACACAGAAATTCTAAACTGCAAACTGGATGATTGGATGGGTAACCATAAATTCACCCCAAGGATTCCACCTGTGTCCCTCTTGGAGAGGGACAATAGGTACTGCTCATGGAAATAAGGGTAGAACTTGTCTAGACTTGTAAGGGCCCTAGGGCCATTAGCCTAGTAACTTCCTATGATCCTGTGAATATGCATGAGTTAGAAAGATTGCGGTTGAGCAACTGTTTTTTGATAATAATTCCAGAGCACAAAAACATTACCACAATGGCTCAGGTGACAGAAAGTAAAAAGAGCTGTCACCAAACCTAGGGAGCCTCTAACAAGTAAAATAACCAGAGATCCTGTAGGGGTATTAAAATATTTCAGAAATTTTATGAAAAACTGTATACAGCAGAGAAATGTAGAAATTAAGAAAAAGTACAAAAGGAAATGTTTATGGAAGCATTAAATATGCCAAAGTTAGACATGAATGAGGATTGATTACTAACAGTTAGGATAGGAGGAGATAAGATAAAAATGGTGATGTATAATCAAGCTACAGGAAAGTCTCCAGGAATAGATGGTATCCTTATGGAAGTTTGGAAGCTAGGAGAGAAGAAAGTGACAAAGATCTGGAAGGTTTTGTTTAACAGTATTCTAAGAAGAGGAGAAGTGCCAACATCCAGGAAGAAAGTGCTGTTGGCTGTAATACCTAAAGATGGTAAAGATCCATCAGATCCAGCTTCATACAGGCTCATTTCAATTTTTAACCATGATTATAAAGCATTTATGTCTATAATGGCTAAAAGAATGACAAAGGGTCTGCCAAAATTGATAGATATGGATCAGTATGGTTTTGTGGAGGGCAAGCAAACATTTGACAACATTAATTCAACAACAATGATCCAGAGGGAAGCAGAATGTAAAGAAATACCAAAATAAGCTGAGATTTTATGAGCAGGGTAATGGAGGCTCAGAAATTCAAGGATATAATTAGTATGGTATTTAAGAAAAGTTGGCTTTATTTGCAGATGATAATATGTTATACCTGATAAAGCCAGAAAAAGACATTTCAGTGTTGTGGAACATTCTGAGGCAGTTTCAAGTCTTTTTAGGGTGCAAAATTAATGAAAATAAAACAAAGACAATAGCTGTAAACTATGTATCCAGATGCAAATTGCTTCAGCAATACCCATATTTATGGGGACATGATAAAATTAAGTACCTTAGGACTAAAAATGATTCTGTTATTGCAGATAAGGTTATGTGGAAAGAGACTAAACAAAAGATAATACAAAAACTGAGAAATTGGAAGGTCTGTTTTATGGATATAGATAGCAAAATGCAAGCAGTGAAAATGTTTTAGTCCCTTTAGTTTTACACACAGGTCAGGCATATTTTTATCAACAAGAGGAGAAGGTGTGGACAACAATTAATAAAGAGCTGAAGGATTTTATCTGGCAGGAGAAAAGGGCAAGAATCAGTTGGGATAAGTTGATCCTTCCAATAGAACAAGGTGGTTTAGAATTATCTTCATTAGTTCATAGGTTGGTACTAGGCTATTGGCCCTAGGACCTATACAAGCCTAGCCATAACAATTCCCTGGCTATTTCTTCTCACACTATTTACTTCCTGGACCCCTGTCTAGCAGAGTGACTGATGTGATCCCTAGGGTGAATTTTCTTTCTCCCATCCAATCGTCAAGGTTCCTTTTGAAGAGGGCCAAAGAGGCACTCTGCTTGACATGTATGGGCAGTCTATTCCAGAGTCTGGGGAGTCTCTGGGTCAGGAACCTATCCCTCCAGCATGTTTTGTTTATTGTGATGACAAGGTTTAGATCCCTGGAGCATGTGTCTCTGAGGGATTGGGATTTCTTTAAGTGCAGCATGCCCAGCAGCTCTGGGTTTGACATGGCCTTGTATGTTAAGCAAAGATCGTCTCTGAGTAGACGATATGCAACAGAGTACAGCTGGAGTTTTTTAAGACGGTCAGCATAGGGCATCTGCTTTAGGCTTGTGATTCTTTCTGCGGCCTTTCTAGTTGTTGCAGGTGTCTTGAGAGTTACATACCAAATGGGGCATTGTATTCTATAATGGGTCTAATTAGGATTGAGTACAGTGGGACAATGACCTCCTTTTTTCTGGATGAAAAGCCCTTAGTGATGATGTGTGCTGCACAGAAGGATTTCCTGACTGTTGTGGTGATGCGGATATTGAAGGTGAGACCACTGTCCACCTGTGTCCCTAAGTCTCTTATCACACTTTTGGTGTTTAGTGTATTGCCACCTATGTGGTAATTCACGGGTACATGTTTTTTCCCAAAGGGGATAACTATACATTTCTTGGCATTGAGCTTGAGCCCATGGCTCTGGTACCAAGCATCTGTTTCTGTAAGGCCCTTTTGTAAAGTATCCACATCATTTGGAGATTCAATAATGGCTCCCAGTTTGCAGTCATCTGCAAACTTTGTTAGCCAGGGTCCCTTAGTATTGGCCTGTTCTTCAGAGAAGTAGATGCCAAACAAGAGTGGTCCCAGGACTGAACCCTGAGTTACTCCACTTGTCACTTATCTGGGGCTGGATTTGGAGTCAGCTACTTTTACAGTGTGGGTTCTGTCGGTAAGCCACTTGACAACCCAATGAGTGATGTAGGGAATAATTCCTAGCTTAGTATGTTTATCTATGATTCCAGAGTGGGGGGTGGTGTCAAAGGCCTTGGCGAGGTCCAGATAGGCTGTGTGGACCACCTTACTCTCGTCCATGGCTCTGGAGACTGATTCGAAGAAGTCAATCAGGTTCAGGAGACAAGATCGGTCCTTCACAAACCTAAACTGGGTGGAGTCCAGTGTTTGAAGGTTGCCAATGCCTTTGTTTATAAGTTCCATGATAATACATTCCATGGCCTTGCAGATCAGGCTCATCAGACGTAGTTTCCGGGATCCAAGGTGGATCCCCCCTTGTGGAGTGGGATAACTGTAACTGTGTGCCACTCAGTGGGCACGAAGTCTGAGGTGAGGCTATGATTAAACATGACACTTAGGTGAGGTGCCAGTTAATTTTGTAGTTCATGTAGTACACAGCCCTGGATGTCATCTGGTCCCATGGATGCTGTATTCTTAGCTTTGGAGAGTGCGTTTTTTACCTGTGTGACTGTTATTACCAGAATTTGGCAATCTTCCAGTATTGAGATGGGCCAATTAGGGGGTGAGTGGGGGGTGAAGTTGGCACTGAATCGATCTGCCAGGATATTGGGATCAGTATATTTAATGCCATTCTGTTGTAGCTTAGAGTAGATCCGAGCATTGACATTTAGATTCTTGAGATAGTTATAGAATGCCTTGTGGTTGCCTTTGGAATCTTTGGCAATTTTATTTTCATAACTAGCTTTGGAGGATTTTATGAGGGATCTCAACTTCTTACTGAGGCTGGTAAGGGAGTTTTTTGCATCCTGGGATTTTCATCTTTTCTGCAACAGTTTTTTCCTTTTGTTGTAAAGTTTGTTTATGGCAGAGGACCACCAGATTGGCTTCATTTTTTTTGAGGAGAGCATCTTGGTTCTATTTGGGATGGCATGATTCATGCATGAGTGGATGTGCTCGTACAGTGCCTTAGTGTAGGACTCAGCAGTTGAACTTTCACTTCCTGCCTGCATGGGATCTGATTTGAAGGGGGATTTCAGAGCTACATAGTTAAGGCTTCCATACATAGCACAAGCAGAAAGCAATAATACGAAATGGTAATGGATGATGGTGAAATTGGGGCGGGGGGGGCTCATGAAAAAAGGAGAGATTTGGATTTTGCATGTTTAAGGAGAATAATAGTAATCATACAGAGTATTATATTCATAAAGTAGCTGAAAGTATTCTAAGAATTTAACGAACACTGGGAAGCAGAAAGGAAATTCTGCCTATAGGAATGGCTGTAATTAAGGGTACAGATAGTAGGCAAGAGAGAGACAGAATTTACTGGAGGAAACTGGCAAAGGAACCAAGGTATTGGGAGCAAATAACTAGACAGAGAAAGGTAACAGAATGGGAAAGACCAGTAATTAATTTGGACTGCAGGCAAGAGATTCAAGGATTGATATCAGCTTATAGGCTGATAGGAAATAAAAGAAAAAGGGAATCCTAAGTGATAGACCAGCACTGTTCGAGTTTTAGTAGAATCTAGAGTATAACCTGCTGCTAAAAAAAAGGATAATTAGCAGGGCATGCGGCCACAGTGGTGCAGCATTTAGCATTGTCGCCTCACAACAAGAGGTTCTCTGGTTCGATCCTTGGCTGGGGTGCCTTCTGTGCGGAGTCTGCATGTCCTCCCTGTGGTCATGTGGGTTTCCTCCCACATCCCAAAGGCATGCTGTAGGTGGATTGGACATGCTAAATTGGCCGTAGGTGTGAGTATGTGTGTGCCTTCTGTGGAAGGTTGGGCGCCGGGCTGGCAACTCAACACCATAAAACTCCACTGCCAATCATGAGTGAACAGGTGATCCGCTGTGGTGACCCCTAACTGGGAAAAAGCCGAAAGAAGAAGAAGTAAAGCTGGTCATATAAAATATTGCATGATAACTATAAGAATCAATCAGAGGAGGTTAGAAAGGATTGGGAAAAGATAATAGATAAGCAGTTTACAAAGAAATAATGGGAGATATATGTACGACTCCCAAATATGTAACAAACTGTAGAGGATTTAGGATCTTTGCTTGCCAGTGTTTGTATAGATATTTTTATGCCACAATCAGAAGAATTTTTCCTCAGGTAAATTGTAAATGTTGGAGGTGTGATTGGGAAGAAGGAGAATATTTTTGGGAGTATAATTATTTGGCAGACTTTACAAATTCCCTGCAGACTACTCTATCAGAAATACTGGGTGAACAAATTAGTGTGATACAGAATCAGAAGTACCTAGACAGAGTAAGGCCTTGCTGAGTTTATTTCTAGTGCCAGACAAAAAAGCAGTTACTAGAAAATGGAAATCAAAGTCTAAATCAACTGCACTATAAGTAGTGAATATTTACGGATGCCTCTACTACTCCCGATCTGAATGATTATATTTCAATCAAACCTTTACTCACATTTAATTAATATTTTTAAAGTATTTTTAAAGTATTTTAATGTGATAGGTTTTATATTGATTATTAACATATATTCATTGCTTGATTTTCATTGATATATGTTTTGGACACCATATAGTTATATATTATTGTATTATATGTAGCGTTAGTTATTTATACATTTTATATATATTTAGTTAGTAATATGATATGCAGTTATTTATTATTTTTCAACATATTTTATTTACTATTTACTTACTATTTATTGAATGAATTGATCAGTTTTAAGAAAACAGCAACGTTCTAAAAAATTTTTTGGGCACGTTGTGTCTTTAAATTAGCGAGTACTGTTTGGCGCCAAAAAGGTAATTTAAATTGCAGTTAACTGAAATGTTTGTTAGTTCTGATGAAGCCTGTGATGTGTACAGGTGAAAGCGCTTAACTTTTCATGTTGTTCGTGTTCGTTTTTATGTTGGATTAAAGTGTGGTTTTCACTTCATGACTGCAGCTTTTATTTGATGGTAGCTTGGATACATTGTTTGGAAGGAGTTACAAGTTGCCGGTTCCCAAGATTTGCATAGCAGTGGCGTAAGCTTCTTTTTTTTTTCTTTTGTCACTTGTTGTGGTGAACGCCGGTTTGGATACAGTCGCGTTTGGCTATAGAATCTGATCGGGAATCCAGACAGTCTCCACCAAAGGTACAAGATATTTCTATGCAGCAGTTGCAGTTAGATTTATTGGAATTAAAATTCGAAGTACAGAGACGTACGTCGCTTATTGCTAACCTAGTGCCTACTGATTGGTCCGACAAGGACAAGGACAATGTCAACTGTAGTGGCTTGCCTTTACAAGCCAAAATACATTGTGTAGCGGATGGCTCGAAGTCTTTGAGTTCGTTGTCTCAAAGACATGATTTAATAGAGAAATGTTCTACGGGGCATGAGACCAACAATGTGAATGGTGTAACTGAGTACAATGTTCATTCCTCTAACAGTACTGTGAAACTTTCTAGTATCCCGAATGGGCAGGGGGATGGAAGACTAGTTGTTAATAGCATTGACTTACCATCGAGTTCACATGTTAATGAACAAAGAAACAGTAGCAGAGCGGGTTATTTAGATTATACTTTTGATTTTTCTTTCACTGACACTGACGATGAGGCTAAGAGGACTGGTACTAAACTGAAGAGGAAGATACCAACAAAGACTTATGCCCATACTGTGACTGGCAAAGGGAGTGACAATAACAGTATTCCTATGGAAAATACTGACAAAGTTGGCAGTATAAATAAGCTGAGATTATTTTTAAATAAAGATTGTGAGTTTGACCAGGAAAAAGTGCATGGTGGTGTACTAGACAATGTAGTACCAAAAGGGTCATTAAATGATTTTATTTTTATGTTTGGAAAGAAACTTAATCTGATTAATTCACTTAAATTAGACAATGCATATCTGAACAAATGTATTAAATCTAATATTATACCGAAGGGTTTAAGATTTTTTAAGTACCCCATGGGAATTGATATTAATGATAATATTATAAATGATTTTAATTTGTTTTTTGATGGTTGTGGAGTAGGTTATATGAAATTATTGATTAAATTTAATGATGAAAAATTAATTAAATGTATGCAAGAAATTGAAAAACTAAATGAAGTGATTTTAAAAGATTTATTATTTACACAGTGGGAAAGATTATATATTAAACAATTTAATGTGGCTGAATCAAATGCAAAACATGCGTTTGATAGGAAAAGTAATAAAATGAAGAAAGATATTTTACAATACAAAAATGGTACAGCATATCGATGGAATTTTCATATGCAGGATAGATATGTTTATAATAAGAATGATAGTATTGAACAAGGTGATGGATTTGATGGGACTGATCGAAACTCACATTTTTGGAAGAACAAACAATTAGGCAAGACAAGAGATTGGAAATGGGGAGGGAATTGGAAGAAATTCGAACCATACCATTGATAGAGATTAGTGTACCACTTTTTAATGATAACTTAGAAAATAATGTTTTTAATGAAGTAAGGTCTATTAGTGAAGATGATAGTATTGTTAGTTCATCATGCATTATGACGGTAGGGATCATTAATAGTTATAAGCATTTTAATATTTATAACTATACGGACTTTGAACTAAATATATCCCACTTTAATTTATTTTCTAAAGGATTAAAATATATACCTACCACTAATTTTAAATTGGTTGAAAATATTGGTCAAGTCAAATTATATACCAGGAAATTAAATTTAGCTGTTATGTTCAAAAATAAGGATGTGAACGGACAGAATAGGTACAATGCTCCTCATACTCTGAAAAAGAAGAGTACTTTTATACCAGTCAACCATCCCACTATAGGAGTATATGAGAAATTTGTAATTAAACAATTATACCAGTTGAATAATACACTTAGGGGTAATAAAATTATAAATAATCTATCTGATGATGAAATAAAAACATTAAATGAGTTAAGAAAAGATAGATCTATTCGTGTAATGAAACCTGATAAAGGAGGGGGAATTGTCTTGTATGATCAGCTGACTTATTCCTCGAAGATTTCAGATATTTTACATTCCACAGACAATTATGAAGTTGTGTCATTAAATGAGGTGAACTTAGCATATAGGAGGATCAACTTACATATAGAGGAATTTCTAATTGATAAACGCATTACTATGGATACCTATAATTTTTTAAGAATAGATAATCCAGTGATGGCTTCCTTAATAGGTATACCAAAGATACATAAATGTATAGAAGACCCACCATTCAGACCTATTGTCTCCGGCAGTAGATCTAAAACTTTCCCATTAGGTGTTGCTATTGACACCATGTTAAAATAAATTTATGATAAAATTCCCCATTTAGTGAAAGATTCCTGGGATTTTTTGTCTCAATTTCCCATAGACATCATTAATGAAAATTTAATACTTGTTACTATTGATGTAATCGATTTATACTCCTGTATTCCTAAGGATGAAGGGCTGGAAGCATTTGTCAGAAGTATGAGGAAATATGTCGAGTACGAATGGGACAAAATTTGCCTCATAATGGAAATGATGAGTATTGTACTCGACTATAATTTCATCTACTTCAAAGGGGAAATATTTAAACAGAAGAGATGTGTAGCAATGGGAGCAGCCTGTGCCCCAGTGTTTGCCAATTTAGTCATGTTGGACTAGGAAGAATCGATTATTTTTCAAAGTGTATACTATAATAATATTAAATATTACTGTAGTTTTTTGGATGACATTTATATTATATGGCAAGGCAATGAAAAGAGTTTAGATGAATTTTTAGATTACATTAATTTGAGTAGTACTTTTCTTAAATTTACTAGTACTCAAAGTGTGACAGGATTGGCTTATTTAGACACTTTTGTATATAAAGATAATATACAATTTTATCACAAATATTTAGGAAATCCACCTTCTCTAATAGTTATTTAGAATATTCCAGCAATCATCCTAAAAGTTTGATGAGAAATATTTACAGGGGACAATTAATACGTGCACTAAGGATGACTTTGTCATATAGTGTTATGTTGGAGGAGGTTTCATATATAACTATGTTATTTAAAGATAGAGGATATGATATGAAAATGATGGCTAGAGTGAGAAAACAAGTGGTTAAGGGTTGGGGAACCAAATACATCCCATTATTAGGTGCATTATATAAAAATCCCACTAATAATAATGTAGATTTTACCAACATTCATAAGTCTATTGATTTAAGTAGAACATGTATATTAGAATACGGGCCACATACACATAAGGTTAAAGATATTTTAATTAAAAATTGGAATATTATTCAGACTGATGTGTATGTGTCTGATATTGTTGGTAATAGACCTTATTTTGTTAATAAAATGGGCTCTAATTTAAAAAGTATTTTAGAAAAAGGGCTAAATGTACTAAGTAATGGATCTACACATACATTTAAATGTGGTAGTTGTAATTGGTGTTATTTGATTAACACTAATGAAATGGTGAGGTTAGATAATATTTCTAGGTCTTGTATTAAATTTAGGCATGCAAATTGTAAAACAAAATTTGTTGTTTACATTGCCTTATGTTCAAAATGTTCAGCTTTCTATATTGGGAAAATTGAGAGGCAGTTCAACAAACGCATGTATGACCATATGTATTATATTAGAAAGGCTGATGAAAAGAATGCGTTGTATAGACATATTAATCAATACGGTTCTGATCATCATTTTTCATTTGGTATTATAGATATTATTAAATCAGACCCTAGAGGAGGTGACATGAAAGGGTATTTATCCTACAGTGAAATGTGGTGGCAAATATTTACGGATGCCTCTACTACTCCCGGTCTGAATGATTATATTTCAATCAAACCTTTACTCACATTTAATTAATATTTTTAAAGTATTTTTAAAGTATTTTTAAAGTATTTTAATGTGATAGGTTTTATATTGATTATTAACATATATTCATTGCTTGATTTTCATTGATATATGTTTTGGACACCATATAGTTATATATTATTGTATTATATGTAGTGTTAGTTATTTATACATTTTATATATATTTAGTTAGTAATATGATATGCAGTTATTTATTATTTTTCAGCATATTTTATTTACTATTTACTTACTATTTATTGAATGAATTTATCAGTTTTAAGAAAACAGCAACGTTATAAAAATTTTTTGGGGCACATTGTGTCTTTAAATTAGCGAGTACTGTTTGGCACCAAAAAGGTAATTTAAATTGTAGTTAACTGAAATGTTTGTTAGTTCTAATGAAGCCTATGATGTGTACAGGTGAAAGCGCTTAACTTTTCATGTTGTTCGTGTTCATTTTTATGTTGGATTAAAGTGTGGTTTTCACTTCACGACTGCAGCTTTTATTTGATGGTACCTTGGATACATTGTTTGGAAGGAGTTAAGAGGTGCCGGTTCCCAAGATTTGCATAGCAGTGGCGTAAGCTTCTTTTTTTTTCTTTTTTTTTTCTTTTGTTCCATATGAGACATATAGGAAGCCAAATATAATGTATAATATATTACAATGTGTGTTTTTTTATCCCAGCAATGGGATTCATAGCAAATCCTCCACAAAATGTAATTCAAACTACAAACCACTGGTGAAAAACTTGAAATAAAAATGATGTCTAAGAAACAGATAAAATGAGAGACAGAGAGAAACAGAACGTTTGTAAGCAGATTGTAAGTGCTATCTAATCTTGGGATCTGTGAAAGCAATTATTTACAGAGACGGCTGCATGCTCATAGAATGAACTTATACAGAGGATGGTATACAAAGAATTCAAAGACACTCAAGAGGGAATATGTTAGGTGAAAAAGCGTGAGCAAGAAGGTGAGGATGGAGGACAATTAGAATGTTAAATACAAATAAAGGTTAGACAAGACAGGCTTACTGCCTCTTCCTTCCAAGCAAGTACACAGTAAAGTATACATTTCCAACCAGCTATAAGTGTTACTGCCCTACACAGCTTGTGTTTCTCCTTTTTTCTTGTATGGAATCACATTCTACCACTGTTATTATGTCCATCTCTTGTTGATTATTTATTGTTCAATATACTGATTATTTGCTATCACTTACACACCCCAACTGAGGCATCTGTCTTACTTCTGTGTTTGTGCATATTTCTTAACTTGCTTTCTGTGAATATTGTTCTAGTACTGTACTGCATGAATCTGCACCATCAGTTTCACAGATCTTTTAAAAAGGTCCCTACAGCCACAGAAAAGTACTTTGCATTATACCCAAGAGAATGTGCTCACTCTTTACACCATCTAATCCTTTTTTGCCCACCATCAGATTGCTATATCCTATTCGGATAAAATAGTACTATTCTTCATGGCTCCCTATTGAAATTTCGGCACCCATAATGTTGAGCGCTGACAAGTTGAAAAAAGAAGATGAAAAAACCCAGGAAAAGAGAAACTCTTGAAGATCACTTTTCTCCTTTAAACTTCTTTTTTGTGGGGGGGGGGTCAAAACCTGCTGCAACATCAATGTGGGGGTGCAAGCCCTTCACATCCTCCAAACTTATATAAACAAACTCCAAAATCACCAACCTTTGCGGAAAAAGGAATATTCAGAATAATTACTATCTCAGACTTAGTATTTGTAAATCCGTTCTTTCAGTCTCCATGTTTTGGGACTCACCGTAGCAGGTCCTGACATTTCAAATGGTTACTATTTTATTTTTCACTTTGGGTTATACTCCATTTTGGGAACAGAGAGCTGTAATGACCAAAAAGAATAATTTCATTTGAAACATCAGCTGTAGTATATCTCAAGTCTAGGTCATCTGCTGTTCGTGTCTGTTTTTCTACTTAAGTATATGCAATGTTAGGAAATTATTATTCATAGGAAAGAAATGCATTGCATATCTGAATCTACTTGCTGACTAATGTTATATATTTGTTTTAAAATATTAATGGTCTTGTTGTGTAGTATATGCAGTACTTTATTTTAATGTTTGTATTTACTGTGGGGAAAACTTAAAATAACTCTATTTTATTACTCCTTTCACGAGGCATAAATATATCTGAAATAGTCAGCTTTCATAGTAGTGGGAAATAATAGGTCTTTACATAGGTGTAGCTACATAGGCTTCCACTAAGGGTTATTGAGATAAAAGTCACAGCGGATCAAACTTACTGATGGTAACTGCCCGAAAAATAAGACCTCATGCACTCTTTTTTATGGTCATGGGCAAGGCACACACACACTCCCAAACATATATATATGGGTATAGGACACTTAGTCATATACTCATATAATTGAGAGAAACAAGATCAACAAAAGCTGGTCACTTGGAAAAAAAATTGAAAATTATGAAAAAAATAATTTATATACACATACACATATGGATACACACACACACACACACACACACACACACACACACACACACACACACACACACACACATTTTTATTCCAACTCTGGGATCACTCTGCAGTGGCAAAAGGGCAAACTTCCCAATCCCCACTTTTTGCGTTCCTGCACAAAAAAAAGGGCAGCAATGTTCACCATGCTGATTTTTGATCAGATCTGCCTACTGATTTTTGGAGCAATGATCGCACCATTCAACCACCTCAGTGACACCCATATGTGTGTGTCCATGTGTGTGTGTACACACACACACACACACACACACACACACACACACACACATACACACACACACACACACACACATATTTCTAGATATATATCTATTTTTATATACAGTAGATATACAAAGTGTACACATCCCTGTTAAAATACCAGGTTTTTGTGATATAAAAAATGAGACCACAATAAATCATTTCAAAAGGTTTCCCACCTGTAATGTGACCTATAACCTGTACATTCAATTGAAAAACAAAACGGTTAGGGTAAAAAATATAAAAAATAAAAAAACATACAATAAGATGGTTGCATAAGTGTGCACACCCTTAAATTAATACTTTGTTGAAACACTTTTTGCTTTAATTGCAGCATTCAGTCTTCTTGGGTGCACACTTGCCATCAATTAAAGAGACTCTGATTAACCCCAAATAAAGTCCAGCTGTTCTAGTAGGATTTTCCTGACATGTGCTCAGTTGCCTGTTACAGCAAAAGCCATGGTACGCAGAGGGCTTACAAACCATCAAAGGGATCTCATTGTTGAAAGGTATCAGTCAGGAGATGGGTACAAAAAAATTTCCACAGCATTAGATATACCATGGAACACAATGAGGACAGTTATCAAAAAGTGGAGAAAATACGGGACAACGGTGATGTTGCAAAGAACTGGATATCCCTCCAAAATTGATGAAAAGACAAGATGAAAACTGGTCAAGGAGGCTGCCAAGACACCTACAGCAACACTGAAGGAGCTACAGGAATTTCGGGAAAGTACTGGTTGTGCACTACATGTGACAACAATCTCCGTATTCTCCATATGTCTGGCCTATGGGGTAGGGTTGCAAGACAGAAGCCTTGTCTTACACAGAAAAACATCCAGGCCCAGCTAAAATGTGCAAAACAATACATCAAGTCTCCCAAAAGCATGTGGGAAAATGTGTTATGGTCTGATGATACACAATTCCAAAAGGTACATTTGGCGCAAAAACAACACTTCTCATCACCAAAAGAACACCATCCCCACGATGAAGCATGGTGGTGGCAGTATCATGCTTTGGGGTTGTTTTTCTTCAGCTGGAACTGGGGCTTTAGTCAAGGTGGAGGGAATTATGAACATTTCCTAATCCAGTCCCTTTTTGCCCAAAAGGCATCTGCTAGAAAGCTGAAGATGAAGAGGAATTTCACCTTTCAACATGACAATGATCCCAAGCATACATCCAAATCTACAAAAGAATGACTTCACCAGAAAAATATTAAAGTTCTTGAATGGCCCAGCCAGAGCCCAGACCTAAATCCAATAGAAAATCTAACCTGAAGATGGCTGTACACAAGAGATGCCCTCGCAATCTGACAGATTTGGAGTGCTTTTGCAAGAAAGAGTGGGCAAATATTGCCAAGTCAAGATGTGCCATGCTGATAGACTCCTACCCAAAAAGACTGAATGTTGAAATTAAATCAAAAGGTGCTTCAACAAAGTATTAGTTTAAGGGTGTGCACACTTATGCAACCAGATTATTGTACTTTTTTTGTTTTTTATTTTTCCCCTAACAGATTTGTTTGTTTTTCAATTGAATTGTATAGGTTATAGGTCACATTAAAGGTGGGAAAAGTTTTGAAATGATTTATTTGGTCTTATTTTTTTATATCACAAAAACCTGGCATTCTAACAGGGGTGTGTACACTTTTTATATTCACTGTATCTGTGTGTATATATATATATATATATATATATATATATATATATATATATATATATATATATATATATATATATATATGGGTCTATATTAGAAGCCTGAAGATCTGTTTGAGCGAATTGGAAAAGAGCGACACATATTGTGCGAACTATGGAAATGGTAAACGTCCAAAACCGCGAAATTTGAAATGTTGAATTGTCATGTTTGGTCCGTCTGTGGTATAGCTCCGTAAGGTAAGTGTGCGATAGTTACGGACCTTAGGGTTAGGGTGCGGGTTAAGGTAAGTGCATAGATAGTAATGTATGTAAAGTTTAGTGTAGTAGGATTTGGTTAGTGTATGTATATGGTTTATTTATTATGTTTGGGTAGGTAGTATGTAGCGCATGGTGGAGTTGGCCGACTATGACGATTCGAGATTTTAAATTTCGCGGTTTAGGGGGTGCGGTGTATTTGCGGTTCGGGCTATATGTGTTGCTATTGTGGTATTCGCTCATATGGGTTTTCGGTTTTATAATATAGACCCATATATATATATATATATATATATATATATATATATATATATATATATATATATATATATATATATATTTATATATATATATATATATATATATATATATATATATATATATATATATATATATATATATATATACACAAATATGGATCTACTTCAATAGCTCATATTAACACATAATCAAAATTTACATCAATGAAATGATAAGAACGAAATGTGGAAAACAGCAAACCTGTACAATGGTGAAACTACAAACAATGGAATGGAATTGCGCATGCCAAGAACCAGTCTGAATGGAGATCGTGGACAAACAACAAAAGTTAAGCATTACATTTAATACATTTTAAAGAAACAAGCATACATTTATCAATGTTTTTTATGGGGCAGACCCACCTGCACCCCTCACACCCCCTTGCAAATTATATATGCCAACTCCAAGATTGCACTACATTGGGGAAAAGGGCCAATTTCTTGAACCTCACTGTACCGGATCTCCATGAACAAGAGTTGAAAAGGGTACATCTTTTATTAAATTAACTTTTAATGTAGTACCCACTTTTTGCCTATGCATCATGATCTCCATTCAGAATATCCATCTGGTGCCTGACATGTGCAGGTGCCTTTTGCTGTTTCTGTTTTCATCAATGTAAACATTCACTGATTTCAACATTTCAGTCTTATCGTCTCACTGATGTAAATTTCAATTATGTGTTAATGCAATCTTCTGAAGTAGATCCACACACACACACACATATATATATATATATATATATATATATATATATATATATATATATATATATATATATACACACACACACACACACACACAAATATATATATATATATATATATATATATATATATATATATATATATATATATACATATACATATATATATATATATATATATATATATATATATATATATAGTTTATTTTATTTATTTTACATTTGTTGACCGGGATTGTCCGACTGCGCTGAAGAGCCCTTTTTCAGCGGAGGCCCAGGGAGAAATGCTCCAACGTATTATACAGTTTTCATTATAAATTAGAATTAAACATCAATGTTACAGGATTATTACAAGGCATTAAGTGGCAATACAATGTTATACAGTGTCAATAATCAGGAGTATAGCATAACTATTTCAAGATGTATAAAAAGAAATATGTCATTAAGATGAGTATAGTTTTTGATGTAAGTGGTTAAAAAAACCCAGTTTTATCATGATGTAGTTGCATGAAGGCAAGATAATTACAATAGAATGTTTCTCTGAGGCAGTTTGCTTAATAGATTTTAGAAGACAGTAGAAAGAGTAGTCAAGGAAGATTAGAGAGAGCTAGTGAGAAGAGTGAGTTAAGGGCAGAAAGTAGATTAAGGTATGAGAAGTAGGGGATGGTTAAGGAGAGAGAGTGCAGTGACAGGACCAGTGACTTTTAAAGTGCTCTTTGATGGCTGTCTTAAATTGTTTAGGATGTGTAAGGGTCCTGATGTCTAGTGGGAGCCTATTCCAGGCAATAGTGGGATGATAGCTGTACATGTTGCATCCAAATTTAGACTTGGGTTTGTAGATTTGTAGTAGGTCTTGGTTAGAGCTTCAGAGAGGTCTGGAGGGAGAGTAATGGGAGATAAGAGGGGATAGTGCTGGGCAGTAGGAAGTCTGGTACAGGATTGAATGGATGATCTGGAGCTGAGAGAGAAGAAGTTGGTGGGGTAATTCAAGCCAGTTTAGGTGTTTTAGAGAGAGACAGTGATGGGATTTGTAGGTTTGTTGGGCAGCAAATCTAGCTACCTTGTTGTAGGTAGATTCGAGTTTGGTCAGGAGTGCTGAGTTAAGATTTGTGAGAATTTGAGAACTGTACATTAGACTGGGTAGAAGGTAGGTAAGAGAGAGACTAGTCTTGGCTTCAGAGGTAAGGAATTTCTTGTTACGGTAAAGGAGCCCTAGTTTTGAATGAGTCTTTTTGATACAGTTATTAACATGCAAGTCAAATTTAAGATGATCATCGATGGTTATGCCTAAGTGCTTAGTGCTGGATTCTACCTGAATGGGAGTGTTATTAAGGGACTGTATGGAAAAGGAGGGTTTAATATTTATGAACTTTATAGGTAGATAGAGTAATAGCTTTTTTTAGGGTTAAGGATGAGCTGGTTGTTGGAGAGTCATGTTTCAACTAAGTTAAAAGATGCCTGAGTAGCTGAGAAGAGCTTAGAGGGAGAGCTGGCTGTGGTGATGACTGTAGAGTCATCTGTTTATTGCTCTAAAGATGACTGAGGACAGGGGGTATAGAGCTGATTAGTAAAGATATTAAAAAATAAGGGCCCTAGGATAGACTCTTGAGTTACACACATTTTGACAGGGAGAGGAGGGAAGAGTGCAGTGTGCTATCTCACTGATTGAGATCTATCAGTGAGGTAGCTGGAGAACCATGCAACAGTATCATAGGAGAATTTGAGGTTATGCAGTTTGTGCAGCAGAAGAGAGTGTGAGACAGTGTCAAAAGCTTTTGAGAGGTCCAAGAATAGGCAAGAAATAAGTTTATGGTCGTCCATGGCTATAGAGACTGTGTTGAGGAAGGATAATAGAGCTGTAGCTGTGCTATGTTTGGGTCTGAAGCCGTGTTGAGTGGGTATAAGCAGATTTTCCTGTATTAGATACTGCATAACTTGTTTATGAATACATTTTTCTAGTAGTTTAGAGGGAGGGAAGAGGATAGCGATAGGTCTAAAGTTGGAGATATCAGAGGAGTTACCTCCTTTATTTATAGGTAGAGTGTAGCATTGTTTCCCGATGGAAGGGACGTTAGATTCAGAGATAGAGCAATTAATTAGGATAGATACAGGGAGAGCAAGAGAGTCAGCTGCTAGTAGAAGAAAAGAGGAAGGGATATTGTCAGCTGATGCTGAGCATGGTTTTAATTTAGAGAGTAGAGTTTTGATGTAGCTAGTAGCCACAGGTTTGAGGGAGAAGGTATTTGAGGAGATAGTATTAGGAGTAGGTTCAGAAAAGTTGGAGATGTTAGTAGTAGAGGAGTTTGGGTTTGGGTTCAGTAGCTTAGATATTGAATTGATAAAATAGGTATTGAAGATAGTGGCAGTTTCTTCAGATGTCTTGTCAGGGCAGGGATTGGGAGAGCTAAGATTACTGTGATGTAATATTTGGTTAACAGCGTTCCATAAATTTTTAGGATTAGATTTTAGGGTTGTGGGGGGTTTGTTATAGAAGTCCTTTTTATCTTTGTTTATGTGTTTTTTTGTCAGATTTCTGAGTTCTTTATATTTTTGTAAGTCTGCAGAGAGCTTAGTTTGTGACCATTTTTTCCATAGTTTGTCTCTAGTTATAAGGGTATGAGTGGCTTTTGAAAGCCACGGAGATATGGTGGATTTAATTTGGACTTTGCGAGGGGGAGCAAGTGAGTCTAAGATGTTAAGGAAGGTGGAGTTGAAAGCTAGGACTGCTTCTTCTAGTGGGAGTTGGGTAAGGAATTTCCAGTTTACTTTAGAGAGGAAGGCATTAAAGGTGTCTGGATGGAAGTTAGAGAGTTTACGACAAGTGATAAATTTAGGAGGTTTTGAGAAGTGGGGAGTGAACCTAAGCACTTTTATAGGGCAGTGATCGCTCAAGGTGTTTGGTAGGGTTTCAGGGTTATGATATTTGGAAGGATTAGATACAAGTACCCAGTCATGAGCACTAGATGTGTGAGAGTTGTTTGCATGGGTAGGGTGAGAGATTAGCTGTGCAAAGCCATATAAATTAATGAGTATTAGAGTTTGAATTACTGAGAGTTAACCGGTTAATGTTGACATCCCCAAGGAGGATAGTTTAATTGGGGATGTGTTGAGAAAAGTATGAAATAATATTTTTGAGCAGAGGAATGTTGTCTCCTGGAGGAATATAGATGGCTGCTACTGTGATAGTGGTGTGGTCATTTATTTTAAAGTTAGCTGTAAGTAGTTCAGCAGAAGAAAAAGGATGGAATAGGTGTAATAAAAGTTGTAATGGTGAGGTGGTTGGAGTAGAGGATGGCAACGCCACCCCCTTTTTTGTTTTGGCGATCTATGCAGAGTATATTATAACCAGGAGAGAGAATGTCTTTATCAGAGGTTTGGGTTTTAGCCAAGTCTCTGTTAGGGTGATGACATCAGGAGTGTGGAAGGCTATCCAGGCATGGATTTCACTAACTTTGTTTAGAATACTATGGGCATTCATAGAGTAAAAGGAATATGTTTATTTGGAGAGAATGAGTTTATTAAGTTGGGAGATGTAGAGTTATGCATGGTGGGGTGATGAATGGGCCCCGGATTTGGGTGTATGTCTCCTGATAGAAGCAGGACTACATGAAGCTGGTAAAGTTTGAAATTAAATAGGTTGTAAATCAAGTACTTAGTCTTGGTTTTAGATGCTAGAGACTGAGGGAGAGGAAGTTTAATTTTAGGCAGAGGGATGTTCATGGAAAAGATAGAGGAGGAGATTGTAATAGAGTACTGCAGAGATGAGAAACAGTTAATATGGGGATTAGTGGGATCTCTATGGACAGGTGGTAATGGAGTAGTACAAGATGTAAGAATGAGAAGGAGAAGTAATGGAGGCAAGAGGAAATGGAGGCATGTGGCCTCTTGCCTCCTGGGTGGTGCTATTCACAGAGTGGCATCTCCCACAGTGCCTGGTGAAGGACAGGAGGCCAAACTGCTTGCCCCGGTGCAAGATGACATGGCTGCCCTATCTCCATTCCCATGAGGGCTGGGAGAATGGGATTGCAGACTTGGTTCCTGGAGCAGCCCTCAAGAGTCCCAGTTTAGGTCCTGTAACAAAATGGTCACCTTGGATATAAATGGAATCAAAACTGATAAACCAGGAAAGGCAATTACTAATTCATTAGTTGTTAGATATATACAGTATGAGGAAGTGCACAAGGGAATAAAGTTATCTAGGTTACAATCAAGTAAGAAGCCATTAAACTGAAAGCATGGTTCCACACAGATAAATAAATCATGACAGAGAGCAGGAGGCTAAGACAGAAAGCATAGAAATAAACAAGGGTAGTAAGGGTAGTGGCAGACTGCTAGGTAACAGCTAAAATATCATATAGGGAGGAAATGTTTCTGTAGGGTTTAGCCTGACTTTCTTCAGGGAAAATTTCAGAAAAAAGATAAAAATTGCCTTCTGGGCAGGTTAAAATACACGTGTATACAATTCCCATGTTTGTCATCATTTAATGTGATAAAATTCATAAATATATTTCTTGCTTTTGTGTAAGTATTCATGTTTGTGGAAGGCCAGTAAGGTTATTGGTGCTCATACATAGTTGAACTGGAGGATTGATATTAACAAAGGAAAAGGAAATTGTGTGTTGGAGTATAACAAACTAATACAGGAGGGTGCGTTGCAGTCAGTGTATATAATTAACACACAGATCTCATTTATCCTATTGGCAACTAACTCCAAGATGTTAAACTTGCTGACTTCAGTACCACAATGATAATTATTAATTCTTTTGACAATAGTTTTGTCTATAGTTCGTTATACTACTCCATCTGTTTGTCT
Source organism: Protopterus annectens (assembly GCF_019279795.1). Lineage (NCBI taxonomy): Eukaryota > Metazoa > Chordata > Ceratodontiformes > Protopteridae > Protopterus > Protopterus annectens. Next base: position 286,241,763 of record NC_056738.1, read on the forward strand.
ATTATATTTGCATGTGATACACCCTAACAATTACACATATAATTATAAGAAAGTATCATTGTTTCTGTTATTTTTAGCGTGGCTGTTATTTTACAAGTAGACAAAGATACTCTACTATATGTGAGGAGGTAACTGGCCTTAAGAGTGAATGATAAATGCACATTACTGCCTTGGCTAACAGACAATAACTGACATACTCAAATAAGCTTTATATTGACTGTATTGAGAGCATAGTCATAATCACTGGCTCCCATGATGTCTGTCATCTTGCTCCCAGTCCAATATCTCCCAGAATCATCTCACCAGCAATAACTGAAAATATGCCATCATCCTAACATAGCGGAAGAAAGCCCTGAATACTTTGCCACATTCAATAAGTTGTTTGGTTGTCTATAAAAGGTAACCTGAGAGGATGGGAGTGAATGGCCACTTCCAGTTTGTCCATCTTGGGATGAGGGAGGAAGCTCTATGTTACTACACAGGTGGAACCTAGCAGGAGCACAAGGTGTTCTGAGTCAGCCAAACCTGTGCTGCCATATTTCATTTAGCACTAAGCAGATAAGGGGAAAAATGGAATGATTCCATTAGGGAAGCCACAACTGCAGTACGGGAGAAACTTCCAAGGGGAGATGGTAAACTGCTCCCCTGGACCAGAAAACTGGCTTTCTTCGTAACACCTGACCTTTACTAGGAAATGATGGGCTAGTAGGGATTCCAGCACAAAAACTAAGTGGCCGTAGGGCTTGTATCTAGCCCATGGGCCTGGGAATAACAAGCAACAGTTCTTTAGGAACAAATTAGCTAATTATGTGATAGTAGAGGAGCCAATGGGCAGTGTCCTGCCAAGTATAAACATGATGTCTTCCAGGACAGGACAATGATATCTCTCTAGTACTATCATACAAATACACACACACACACACACACACACACACAGCATTTTCCAGGAGGGGTTATTAATATCTCTTCAGTACCAGATCCCCTTCATTGTCTTTACAAGATGTTGCCAACAGATGAAATACTGTAGAGCATGCATAAAAACACAATTACTTTAAAATAAGGCAACCAGTAAATATTTGTATGACAGCAATATTTATTTATTTATTTATTTATTTGCCAGGAAAGTCCATCTGGATGCATGTCCTTTTTCAGCGGAGACCCGTGGTGAAATGCTCCATAAGTGACAAAAAACATCCATAACACAAAATACATAATCAAAAGGGATTGGTAGTACAGAATAGGAAATTTACAACATATCACATTACTTGTAAAACATAATATGAAACAAGTAAGACAAGTTTATAGCAGTCAGTTAAAGATTAAACAAATGCACAATAACTTTGATTAGTAACTATAGACAGCAACTATGTAACAGTGGTGCAGCGGTTAACGTTGTCGCCTCACAGCAAGAGGTTCTCCGGTTCGATTCTCGGCTGGGGTGCCTTCTGTGTGGAGTTTGCATGTTCTCCCTGTGTTCGCGTGGATTTCCTCCGGGTACTCCGGTTTCCTCCCACATTCCAAAGACATGCATCTGGAGCGTTTCTCCCCGGGCCTCTGCTGAAAACAGGCTCTGTGGAACCTAGTCGGACATTCCCGGTCAACAAATGTTAAATAAATAATAAATAAATAAATAAAATAAATAGATATTAACATATAAGTATGTAAATGACATTTCAATAAGGAGGTAACACTGCAAGGAGGTCAATAAATCAGGAAGAATAGTGAGTGTCTTTGTACTATCCAGGAGAGGTACAGTTACAAAGCCATGAATTATTAAGGTGATTTTTCAATACCTTTTTAAAGGGGGGCAAGGAGGTACTGGAGGATATGTTGGATGGTAAAGTATTCCAGATCTTAGGGATAAAATTTGAAAGAAGAGATTAACTGGCCTTGTTGTTGCTTTAGTTCTGTCAAGCAAAATTTTTTGACTAGAGCATAGGTTTCTAGTACTAGTGTATGTCAGTAACAGGTTTTGAAGTGCAGGAGTGGTCTTGGGTTGGTGTAGTAGTTTGTGGGCTACTATAAGTTGGTTATAGATTAAAATTCTGGGGGGTTCTAACCAATCTAGCTGTTTCAAAACCTTGCAATGGTGTGTCCTGTTAGGGGAATTAGTTGCAAACCTAGCTATCTTGTTATAACATGATTCAAGTTTCACTAAGTCAGTTTTCTGAGGTTAATGAAAATAGGAGAGGCATAGAGAAGTGTGGACAGGAGGTGAGTTCAGGCCATAGTGGACTTAGTATCATTTGTAAGAAAATGATTGTTGCAGTATCCCTATTAGTGTCATTATTTTTATGCACCTTTTTAACAGTCTGTCAGATATGGATGTCAAACTTGAGGTTACTGTCAATTTCAACACACAGGAGCTTGGTGTGGGCTGTTGTTGAGATAATAGTTTTGTTTAGTGATGTTATTCTGAAAGAGGGAGAGGGAACCCTGGATTTTGTGGGGTGCAATACCATAAGTTTAGTTTTGTTTGGATTCAGGATCAGCTGAGAGTTTGTGATCCAGGCTTCCTCTGCTGAAAAGGTAGCTTAGGTCTGAGATTGTAATAGTTCTAGGGTGGACTTTGCACACATTATTGTGGAATCATCAGCGTATTGGATGATGAAGGCCTGTTGGTTGGCAGTATGGAGGTCATTGGTGAAAAGAGAGAACATGAGGAGTCCAAGGATGGAGGAACCCCTAGGTTGACAAGCAGAAGGGGAGAGGGTTCTTCCTGCCAGAGGGCAGCTTGTTTGCATTCTTGCAGGTAACTTTGGAACCATGTGAGAGTGGACTAACTGAGATTTAAAGCAGCAAGAACTGAAATTAATTTCCTATGTCACACCATATCAAAAGCCTTAGAAAGGTCTAGGAATATTGCTAAAAATACTTGCCATTGTTTCTACAGGAATTCACTGTGTTGGTGAAGGGCAGTAGAGCAGTGGTGGTGCTGTGTGGAGGATGAAAGCCATGTTGTGTACTAGATAATGGTTTGTGATTGAGGAGGAAGGACAGGAGTTGTTTATGGACACACCTTTCTAAAATTTTTGATAGAGGGAAAGTATGGCAATAGGGCAGTAGTTGTTCAGTTCTGTAGAACTGCCACCTTTGTGGAGTGGAGTGGAGTAACATGGGACATTTTCCAGATATCTGGGACTATGTTTTCAGTTAGTGACCTGTTAATGAGGATGGATATAGGATAGGCTATTGCTAAGAAAGTCAGCTCGGAGTTTGCCTACTGCTAGTGTAGTCGATTTGAGTTTACAGAGCAATGGTGTTATTGTGGCTGTGGGGACAGGTTTGAAGGAGAAAGGGTAGTGACTGATATTTAGTAGTAATAGGCCTTGTGTTTTTGGGGAGGGGAATGGTACTGAGGGGAAGTTAGTATGTGATGTGGATGTTTATGGACCTGGGTTGGGGTCAATGTTCTCAGTAATAGCTAGCTGTAAGGCAATGTGAATGATGATTTTTATAAAGCATGTGATGTTTCTATTATACTGGGTGGAGACTAGGGGAGTCCTGGGAAGATGTATCAATCTAAATGGGGAATATTGTATAACTAGGGTAGTAAAGATTGAAGCAGATATTGGGAAGTAGTGAGTTTTCATGTTATGGGGCTGGTAGGGTATAATTCCTTGATTGTTTAGGGGTTGGAGTTGTTTGATGTGGTAGGAGGTAAGAAGGGAAATTATGGTTAGGCAAATGAGGTATAGTATGTTTAGCTGCAGCATTGTGGAATAGTGGGGGAGGCTGATGAGAATGCTTCAGCAGTGCTGCTGTGAACAGGAGTGGGTGTGGTAGTTTTTGCTGTAGAGTAAGTAGAGTAGCTATGTTGTTATAATTGGATGCTGTAGGGGGCGTTGTCTGGGTGATTGCTCATGTGTTGCAGGGGGTGTGTCCTTGTTAGGTATAAATGTAATTGATTCAGGGGTGAGTGGGAATGGGGGTAGAGTAGAGGAGTGGAGTGCACCTGAGCAAAGTGAGGGGCACATGAAGTGGGCAGAGCCCACCCCAGTGACTAGAAGTGAGCAAAAACACAATCAGTGAGGACTACAGGCAGGTAAGTAGTTACAGGTTCCTGTTTTAAGAACAGATTTGTGTGTTAGATTCCCTAGCTACAGTTAACGGAGGTCCAGTGAGGGAAGCATTGCAACTTAGTTTCTATTATTGCCTAAGAAGAGAGATATTTAAAACTTTACCTGTGCTCCATATGAAAAACAATGCCTAAGCAGTATAACTTTAAAAGGTAGAAGCTAACAGTTCAATGAACATACCCTTAAACATTTAAATAAGCCGCTGGCCACAAGCATTTAAGTATGAATAATAACATTCTTTACTTGAAATAAATATAATCCAGAAAGGTACTTTGCAAAAATCAAATTTGCAAGCAACTATAAACTTCCACAAAGAAAATACAAACAATGTTTTAAACAAATAGAAGACCTAACAACTTATCTGGACCTAACATACCAGTAGTTAAAGATATACTGGATTTTCTAAATGTTTCTAACTTACAAGCCGCACAATTTCTCAATCAATGGATCTTCCATTATAAGCTCTGCTCAGTAATGCAATGTACTCGTGCACACTTCAGAAGCAAGACAGAAAGAGAAGTCTATCTCTCTCTCTCAACTTAAAATGTTCCAAACAGGTTTCCTGTTTTTGTCTCAGTTTCAATGTAATATTTCATGTTTCTGCAGTCACATTTAATTTTAGTATTTCAAGGAGAATTAAGCTTTAATTTCTGCAACATGCATGCATATCTAAGAGGCTAGTCTTCTTATTTAACATATTTGGCATATATTACTTATAGCAATTACATATTCGTGTCATGCTACCAATATAATTTATTTAATAGCACTAGACTCAAAACTACAAAATTATGATGCAGCTTTAATTCCACAGAAAATGCTGGCATTCTTTAGACACTGTTACCATTACAGCTTCTTCTCAAATGACTTCCTATAAGGCTATGTGCAGTATTGTACTCAGCAGAATTAAGGGAGCAAGCCCTCACACACACACACACACAGACACACATGTATGTGTGTGTGTGTGTGTGTGTATATATATATATATATATATATATATATATATATATATATATATATATATATATATATGTATATGGGTCTACATCACTTCAACAAAATGACATTTGTGGCTCCGTAAAGTCTGCTCTTCAATTTTTCCCTTAGAACTGTTCTACTTGTAATCTAAACAGTCTATTCTCTATCTGTAAAGCTCAGCACTTGTTCCTAAAGCATTTTTTAGTCAGGTAAAGCACTTCTATATTATACAAAGTACTTCACTAGCTTAAAACCCCCTTGAGTACCCACTTCCCTATAGGTCCTTTCTGACTCAGTTACATAGCAAACTTTTTCATTTCTTCTAGCATGTCAAAGGGTCAGTTGCTAGCATCCTCTCCTGCTCAGCTGGTGAATCTGGGAATATTGAGGCAATGTTACAATTGCCTCATGTACACAGGCAACCCTCTCCTCCTCCCACAAAACACAAATACATGCGAGAGATGCAACTATATAGCCAAACTGGAGGCTGAGCTCTCTCAACTCAGGACTGGCAAAACCAGACAGGAGGAGAAGGTAACCACACACACCATAAACCCAGTCTCACATAGAACTATCACAACTACAAATCAAACACATAAACACACAAAGACATACTGGAGGCACTGATCAAAAATCTACCAAAACAGCAGAGGCCTCCAAAGCAGACACCCAAACAACTGCCACCTCATGACATAACACAAGCAACACATAGATCACAAAGTCAGTGTGCAAATCAGTCACAGCCCTTAAGGCCAAACACAATGCCAGGCACACTTGTCATAGGTGACTCCATAGTCAGACACACTGACGTCCCACTCACCAGACTGAACAAGGAGAGGGTCACAGTAAGCTGCCTGTCGGGGGCTAGAATCCGCCACATAACACAAGCACTCAGGTCACTCCACAGCAAGTACAAGTATGACTCAGTCATTGTCCATGCCGGTGTGAATGACCTGAGACGTACCTCCCTGGACTACATGAAAAGAGAAATAAAGGAGCTCTCAGATTATGTAGCCCAGGCTGGTATGACCCTGACCCTGAGCAGTATCCTACCTTCACCAAGACTGATGCCACAATACAGAGACAAAATGATCAGTTTTAATAATTGGCTTAATTTCTGGTGTCATTCTAAGGGGATCCAATGTCTGTCTGCCTGGAATGACATGCTTGACAAGCCACGCTGCTTCGCAAGGGACGGCTTTCACCTGTCACCCCTGGGTTTCCTTTTTTAGACAAGGCTCAAATTCTAAACCCACCGCCCTAGAAAACAATAATGGAAAAAAACTAAGGGTAATGCTGCTCAATGCCAGAAGTCTAAATCTCAAGATGCATGCCCTCGAAGCCCTCCTCAGTATGGAGAACATCGATGTCTGTGCAGTGACTGAAACCTGGTTCAAGGCTCCTGAGAGCACCTGGCACTATCAGGTTTTACCTCATATCATGCGTTCCGGCCCCAAAACCAGGACCATACCACAAAAGGAGGGGGTGTATCCATATTCATCAAGGATACCCACACCTCCAGGCTGGTGTCAACTCATGAAGCATCAGAGACCATTCAGGTGCAATTAACCATAGGCAAAACTGCTCTACAGTTTGTAGCATGTTACAGGCCACCCTCTCAAACTCAGGAACCCCACACAGCCTTCCTGAAGACACTGGAGAGTATAAATGTCTCTCCAAACACCATCATATCGGGTGACTTCAACTACCCAAACATAGACTGGGAACATTACTCAAGCCCCAATACCCTAGCCCAAAGGTTCCTGGAGTTCATAAACTCAAATGCTATGGAACAACTTGTCACCATTCCCACAAGAGGTGAAAATATACTAGACCTGATCATCACAAACATGGGGACAAAATGCTCCACACCGGAAGTATATCCCTCATTGGTGAGATCAGACCATAAACTAATCTCACTGGAGATCCACATCACGCCCCCACCCCCAACAAAAAAGACCACAGTGAAGAACTTCTCAAAAGCCAACTTCACACTTCTTAAGACTGGTGTGGTATCCTTCAAGGCCCCTGAGCCATTGGAAACCACAACCCACACTGCTGAATCTCTTACAAATGCTTTCTACGAGCACCTCCAGGATTGCATGGATCAAGCAATCCCAAATAAAATCAAGACTCTTTCCACCAAAGGCAAGCGCCCGATCTGGTGGACCCCAGCCATAAACAAACTTTACAACAAGTGAGAAAGCTACTACAAGATAGAGCAAAATCCCTAAAAGGGAAGACATCTCTGATCAATACTAGTAAAAAACTATGATCACTCATAAAATCATCCAAGGCCAACTTTGAGAGAAAAATCGCCAAGGACTCAAAAGACAATCATAAGGCCTTCTTTAGCTATGTTAGAAATCTGGGTGGAAACTCCCAGATATGCTCAGAATTAGTCCAAAATGATACACAAATCACTGAACCCACAGACATTGCAAACATACTGGCAGACAGGTTCAGTGAAAATTTCTCCCCTCCCTCCCCCCCAAAAGGAGAAATATCTATCCCAGCAGAGTGTAGGCTCCCAATCATCTCAAATGCCCAGGTGAGAGCTGCTCTCTAAAGCTAAAAACACAGCATCAATGGGACCAGATGGTGTCCCCAGCTGTGTGCTACACAAACTCAATGAGGAACTAAACCCACACATAAGGCTGCTGTTTAATCTTAGCCTTACCACAGGATACGTACCCAAAGAGTGGCGTACGGCAACTGTGGTCCCACTCCACAAAGGCGGTGCTTCTACGGACCCTGGTAATTACCGCCCCATAAGCTTAACAAGCCTGGTCTGCAAAGCTATGGAGAGGATCATAATAGAACTCATAAATAAAGACACAGGGGACCTACAGACAGGGGATCCAGTGTCTGTCTGCCTGGGATGACATGCTTGACAAGCCACGCTGCTTCGCAAGGAACGGCTTGCACCTGTCACCCCTGGGATTCCGGATATTGGCTAAACCCATAGTGCCTTTTTTAGGCAAGGCTCAAATTCTAAACCTACCACCCTAGAAAACAAAAATGGAAAGAAACTGAGGGTAATGCTGCTCAATGCCAGAAGTCTAAATCTCAAAATGCATGCACTCGAGGCCCTTCTCAGTATGGAGAACATCGATGTCTGTGCTGTAACTGAAACCTGGTTCAAGGCTCCTGAGAGCACCCCGGCACTATTAGGTTTTACCTCATATCATGCGTTCCGGCCCCAAAACCCGGACCACACCACAAAAGGAGGGGGTGTATCCATATTCATAAAGGATACCCACACCTCCAGGTTGGTGGCAACGCACGAAGCTTCAGAAACCATCCAGGTACAACTAACCATATGCAAAACTGCTCTACAAATTGTAGCATGCTACAGGCCACCCTCTCAAACTCAGGAACCCCACACAGCCTTCCTGAAGACACTGGAGGGTATAAATGTATCTCCAAACACCATCATATTGGGTGACTTCAACTACCCAAATATAGACTGGGAACATTACTCAAGCCCTAACTTTCTAGCCCAATGGTTCCTGGAGTTCATAAATTCAAATGCCATGGAACAGCTAGTCACTGTTCCCACGAGAGGAGAAAATATACTAGATCTCATTATCACAAACATGGGGACAAAATGCTCCACACCGAAGTATATCCCTCATTGGTGAGATCTGATCATAAACTAATCTCACTGGAAATCCACATCCCGCCCCCACCCCAAACAAAAAAGACCACAATGAAGAACTTCTCTAAAGCAAACTTCACACTACTCAAGACTGGTGTGGTATCCTTCAAGGCCCCTGAGACAGTGGAAACCACAACCCAAGCTGCGGAAGCCCTTACAAATGCCTTCTATGAACACCTCCAGGACTGCATGTATCAGGCAATCCCAAATAAAACCAAGACTCTTTCCACAAAGGGCAAACGTCCAGTCTGGTGGACCCCAGCCATTAACAAACTTTACAATAAGAGGAGAAAGCTATTACATGATAGAACAAAATCCATAAAAGGGAAGTCACCCCTGATCATTATTAGTAAAAAAATACGAGCACTCATAAAATCAACTAAGGCCAATTTTGAGAGAAAAATTGCCATGGATTCAAAGGACAATCATAAGGCCTTTTTCAGCTATGTTAGGAACCTGGGTGGAAACTCCCAGATATGCTCAGAATTAGTCCAAAATGATACAAAAATCACTGAACCCACAGACATTGCCAACATACTGGCAGACAGGTTCAGTGCAAACTTCACCCCTCTCCCCTAAAGGAGAGATAACTATCCCAGCGGAGTGTAGCCTCCCAGACATCTCAAATGCGCAGGTGAAAGCTGCTCTCTAAAGCTAAAACACAGCATCAATGGGACCGGATGGTGTCCCCGGCTGTGTGCTACACAAGCTAAATGAGGAATTAAACCCGCACATAAGGCAGCTGTTTAATCTCAGCCTTACCACAGGATACGTGCCCAAGGAGTGGCGTACGGCAACTGTGGTCCCACTCCACAAAGGCGGTGCCTCTACGGACCCTGGTAATTACCGCCCATAAGCTTAACAAGTCTAGTCTGCAAAGCTATGGAGAGGATCATAATGGAGCTCATAAACAAAGATATAGGGACTTGCAGACATTGGACCCAACCCAGTTTGGCTTCGTCAAGGGAAGATCATGCCTTTTGAACTTGGTCGACTTCTTCGAAACAGTCACCAAGGCCATGGATGAGGAAAGGCAGTCCATACAGCCTACCTTGACCTTGCAAAGGCTTTCGACACAATACCCCACTCGGTATTGTAGAAAAACTTACCAGCTTAAATGTAAACCCATATGTCACAAGATGGGTTGCAAACTGGCTTAAGGACAGAACCCACAGGGTTAGAGTTGCTGGCGCTATGTCAGACTCCAAGCCGGTCACAAGTGGTGTCCCACAGGGCTCGGTCCTTGGCCCCCTATTGTTCGGCATCTACTTCTCAGAAGTACAGGCCAACATGGGAGGACTTTGGCTGACAAAGTTTGCAGACGACTGCAAACTGGGCGACATAGTGGAAAGTGCATCGGACACGGATATCCTTCAGAAGGGACTCATGGAAACAGATAGCTGGTGCCAGAGCCATGGCCTGAAGTTAAACGCCAAAAAATGTATAGTCATACCCTTCGGGAAAAACAAGGTAACCCCAAGCTACCATATAGGTGGCAATCCACTAAGCACAGAAGAGGTTATCAGGGACCTGGGAACCCAGGTTGACAGTGGCCTTTCTTTTGACACTCACGTTGCTAAAGTGGTTAGAAAGACCTTCTACATTGCCCACCTGATCATGAAGGGATTCACATCCAGATCTAGTGAGGTCATTGTTCCCCTGTACTCTTCACTTATCAGACCAATGATCGAGTACAATGCCCCATTCGGGATGTATCTCGCCCGACATCTGCAGCAATTGGAGAGACCCCAAAAGTTTCTCACCAAAAGGATAAAGGGACTCCAAAATCTGTCATATGCTGCCAGATTGAAGAAACTCCAGCTCTATTCAGTCACATACCGTCTGCTCAGAGGTGACATGTGCCTGACATACAAGGCCACGTCCAACTCGGAATTAATGGACATGCTCCACCTCAAAAAATCCAAATCCACCAAAACCACTAGAGCAAGCGACTTAAACCTTAGCACGGATATAAATAGGACGTGCTGCAGGGATAGATTTATCACTCAGAGACTCCCTATGCTGTGGAATAGAGTCCCGGTCCATGTGAGGCAGAGCACCTCGCTGGCTCTGTTCAAGAGAAATCTTGACCTGTGGATGGGAGATCGTAGGTTTACCCCGGGAATCATCTCTGTGTCACTGCTGGACAGAGGCACAACAAACTAATGGGTACAGTATTTTTTCATATAAGGGGTGGCGTAAGCCACAATAATTCGGGCTAGGCTTATAAATGCCTTGGGGCAGATAGCCTAGTATAAACCTATGAACCTATGAACCTATGGATCCTACCCAATTCGGCTTTGTCAAGGGCAGATCATGCCTCTTAAACTTGGTCGACTTTTTTGAAACAGTCACCAAGGCCATTGATGAGGGTAAGGCAGTTCACACAGCCTACCTTGACCTTGCAAAAGCTTTCGACACAATACCCCACTCGGGTATCATAGAAAAGCTCACCAGCTTAAATGTAACCCATATGTCACAAGATGGGTTGCAAACTGGCTCTAGGACAGAACCCACAGGGTTAGAGTTGCTGGTGCCATGTCAGACTCCAAGCCGGTCACAAGCGGTGCCCCACAGGGCTCAGTCCTGGGCCCCCTCTTGTTCAGCATCTACTTTTCAGAAGTGCAGGCAAACATAGGAGGATTGTGGCTGACAAAGTTTGCAGATGACTGCAAACTGGGCACCATAGTTGAAAATCCATCAGACACAGATATCCTTCAGAGAGGTCTCATAGAAACGGATAACTGGTGCCAGAGCCATGGCCTTAAGCTAAACACCTAAAAATGTATAGTCATACCCTTTGGTAAAAACAAGGTAACCCCAAGTTACCACATAGGTGGCAATCCATTAAGCACAGAAGAGGTTATCAGGGACCTGGGGACCCAAGTTGACAGTAACCTTTCTTTTGACACTCACATTGCCAAAGTGGTTAGGAGGACCTTCTACATTGCCCACCTGATTATGAAGGGATTCACATCCAGATCAAGGGAGGTCATTGTTCCCCTGTACTCTTCACTTATCAGACCAATGATTGAGTACAATGCCCCATTCGGAATGTATCTTACCCGACACCTGCAGCAATTGGAAAGACCCCAAAAGTTACTCACCAAAAGGATAAAGGGGCTCAAAAATATGCCATATGCTGCCCGACTGAAGAAACTCTAGCTCTATTCAGTCGCATACCGTCTTCTCAGAGGTGACCTGTGCCTGACATACAAGGCCATGTCCAACCCGGAATTAATGGACATGCTCCACCTCAAAAAATCCAAATCCACCAGAGCCACAAGAGCAAGAGACTTAAACCTCAACATGGATATAAATAGGACGTGCTAGAGGGACAGATTCATCACCCAGAGACTCCCTATGCTGTGGAACAGAATCCCGGTCCATGTGAGACAGAGCACCTCGCTGGCTCTGTTCAATAGGAATCTTGACCAGTGGATGGGAGATGGTAGGTTTACCCCGGGGATCATCTCTGTATCACTGCTGGACAGAGGCATGGCAAACTAATGGGTATAGTATTCTTCAACCTAAGGGGTGGTGAAAGCCACACAACTCTGGCTAGGCTTATAAATGCCCTAGGGCAGATAGCCTAGTATGAACCTATGAACCTATGACAGTTCAGGGAACACGTTTCATTGGAAATGACGTTGATCAAAATCTGCTCTTGTGGGGGGACCCACACCCCCTGCTAATTATATATGCCAATTCTGAGATTACACTACAGTGGGGAAAGGGCAAATTTCCCGATCCTCATTGCTCCACGATCTCAGTATGAACAGTTCGACAAACGGCATGTTCAATGTAAGTGAACCAAAAATGCTTTCACTGAACTGAATTTTCTCTGAAGTAGTCTTGACCCTATAATACACACACACATACACACACACATACATTTACCAGGAGTACAATACATTAATTTATGGTCACACTCAGATGAAAAATATATAATTCTGGAAAGCTATCAGTAGTAAGATTGAAATCCACTTGTATATTAGTGTTTAATTACAAACTGCAGTTACTTGAGTATTGAGTATTTTCATACTTTCATTTGTGTTATGTAATAGTTAAATCGAAAACATTTTTTTTACTTAAAAAGCTATACAATTGCTATTTTTTGCTGTCATTAGTCCACATTCTAAAAAGCCCAGTGAAGTGATGGTGGGATTGCAGAGGTTGTCCAATTTCACTACATGGAACTCAAAAAATCCACCACACCTTCTCTGGATTTCACTGTCTTTGGATGTAAAGCTCTCACATACAGACACTGATATCTCTAAACAGGTTACCAGTAACACACACACACACACGCACACACACACACACACACACACACACACACACACACACACACACACACACACACACACACACACACACACACACACACATACACACACACACATACACATTACACCTACTATGAATCAAACACATAAACTCACCTATGATGAGGCTTGATGAGGATCTTAAATGCAATCTACCGAAACCTCAAAGGCCTCCCATATGCTGCCCTCAGCAACCTCCCAAACACTTTAAAGAGACAATACTCCCCAGTAAGTATACACATAACCACATCTCACAATGTCTCAATTATTAAGCCCTTAAAGCAAACTCCCACACAACCCAATATATTGGTCACTGAAGAGACTCTGTTGGGATAGATATGCTGATGCCCCCTCACCAGGCTGTGCAAGAACACAGTCACAGTCATCTTCCTGTCAGTGGCAAGGATCATACATGCACTCAGGATCTTGAACCACAAGTACCAGTATGACTGTGTCATAGTCCATATGGTTGTTAATGACCTGAGCCGTACCTACCTGTACTATATGAGGAGAGTCATGACAGATTATGTGTGCCAAGAAGATATGAGCCAAGCTTTAAGCAGCATCCTACCTTCTCCAAGGATCATATCATAATATAAACAAAAGATGATTGACTTTAAAAATGTGCTTAGTTACTGGTGTCATTCTAAGGGCGGGGGTCCTATATTTGTCAGCTTGGAAGTACATGACCATCATAGATTCATAGATTCATAGGTTAGTACTAAGCTAACTGCTCTTGTGAGCCATTGTAAGCCTAGCCAGTTATCCCTTGTGAGACTCAAACCCTGCACCTTGTGTTTGTAAGGCAAACACCTTAACCATTAGGCCACCCTCCCAACCCAATCAGACCATGTTGCTTTGCCAGGGATGGTCTGCACCTGTCCCCATTAGGCTTTTGGATATTGGCCAGAATATTATCCACCCCATAGTGCCTTTACAGGCAATGCCAATCTGATAAACCATCCAACATAGTAAATTCTATAAAAGATAAACTAAAGGTGTTTTTGTTCAATGCTAGGAGTCTCAACAATAAGATTCACTTTCTGGAAGTGCTCCTCATCCAGGATAGTGTTGATATCTATGCATTTACCAATACATGGTTTAAAGCCATAGAAGGCACCTCAGCAAACTTCAGCAATACAAAGTTACAATGCCTTTCATACATTTAGACCAGCTACAGCACATGAAGTGACAATAGGTGGAGGTGTATCACTCTACATAAAAACTAAGCATGGTCAAATAATATGACATGCTTGAGCCAACTAATCCTAGAGAAAGTCCAGTACTACATCCTTGCTGGCTACAAGTCCCTATCTATGACCCAGGATAACCATAAGATGTACTTGAATGTACTGGAGTCAATCACAGTTCAACATGATATTCATGGGTGATTTCAAATATTGTACCATAAACTGGGATAGATATTCAACCACTAACATGCAGGCTCAAAGATTCACGGATTTTGTCCATGCAAACACTCTGGAACAGCTAGTCTGCACACCTACTATGGCTGCAATTATCCTGGATTTGGTACTCACAAATATGAGGAAATGTTCCACCTCCCTTGTGTAATGTCCTCACTGGTCAGATCAGATCACAAAGCAGTCACCTTTAAAATAAATATAAATGCTGATCTTCCAGCAAATTCTGAAACATTCAAGAACTTCTGCAAGGCTAACTACATCATATAAAGCACTGACAAAGATAAATTCCAAGCCCCCGACAAACTCTGAGAACACAGTGGCCTATATGTACATGTTTACAGAAACTCTGTACAATCATGTAAATAACTGCATGGAAACAGCAGTTCCAAACCAAAATAAACTTAGAACAACTCTAAAAACAAGCTCCCTTTGTGGATCCAGTATAAACAGGTTGTACAACAAAAGAAAGAAAATCCTGTCCAAAAATAGGAAGAGCTATGCCCAAAAGACAAAAAAAGACATCCTCATCAGTCTCAACAAGCAACTCTGGAGACTAATTATGTCCATCAAACCCAACTTCAAGGCAAATGTAGCCACCCAGGCTAAGGATAACCATAAGGGATTTTGCAATTATGTATGCAACCTTAAAAGGAACACATATCACTAAAGAACAGGTCCCCACTGCACTCTCTAGAACTAAACACATTTTATCAATGGGTCCTGATAATATCCCATGATGTCTCCTAAACAGCTTAAAATACAGCTTCTCAGGCCCACTAGAATCTCTATTCAACCACAGCCTTCAGACAGACTTCCTCTCAAGGAAACAGAGGGCAGAAATGTTCATCCCTCAACATAAAGGCAAACCATCAACAGACCCAGGGCACTACAGGCCCATAGTTTTGACTATTCTTATATACAAGGCTATGGTAAGAATTATCATGGACCTGATAAACAAAGACATAGCAAATCTTCAGACACTGGATCCATCCCAATTCAGTTTCATCAAGGGCAGGTCATGCTACTAAACTTGGTGGACTTCTTTGAGAAAATGGTACATACAACTTACTTTGACCTGGCAAAGGCATTTGGCACAATGTCTCACTCAGGTATTATAGACAAACTTAAAAAGTTAGGCATAAATCCCTATGACATGCAATGGATAGCCAAATGGCTTACATATTGGATACAAGAATATAGGGTGAGGAATCCATCTCCACCAAGAGGCCTGTTACTACTGGTGTTCCATGGTGTTCGATACTGAGACCTCTCCTGTTTAGAATACACTTCTCTGAAGTCAAGGCAAATGTGGACGGCCTTTGGTTGACCATATTTACTACAACTGCAAGCTGGGTGCAATCATTGAATCCCTCAAAGATGTAGATATCCTCTAGCAGGGTCTGTCACAGACAAATAATTGGTGCCAGAATCATGGTTTAAAACCCAATGCAAAAAAATGCATAATTATACCTTTTGTGAAGATAACCATCCCTGCAAATTACAACACTGATAACAATGCCCTAGCACTAGACTCAGTGTCAAGGCACTTGGGAACTCAGCTTGATAGTAACCTGAACATTAATCACTAACTGTCCATGGTTGTGAAAAAATATTTCAAATTTAAGATCTAAAACTTGTCTGTGACATAAACAAAACATGTTTGGAGGGATAGGTATGTGTCTCTGAGATTCCCCTTCTCTGGACCAGTCACCCCATGCATGTGAAACAGAGCTCTTTCCTAAGGCTATTCAAATGTAATTTAGACCAATGGATGGGAATATTAAATTCACCCCAGCCTTGTCACATGTTCCCCTTATGACAGGAGCAGTTTGTAGATGGCCTAAGGCACAGGCTTATGCCAAAGCCATTCTAGCCCATGGGCATTGATAATTGGGAAAACTTGGACATGAATGGTTAGGCTTAAAAAGGCTCTAGGGCCATTAGCCTAGTAACCTACTATGATCCTATTATCTCTTAAAGTGTAATACCATACTTTTGTGTTTTTCTTTACTGCCTACATACCTTTTCACTTAAAAAAATGTGATTGTGCACATAAAGTAAAGGCATAAACACCTTCACTAACATATACACAACTCACATAGAAACATAAGAGATGTCAGGAAGAGCTTTTTAGTTCTGACTGTAATTAACTAAACAAACCC
Source organism: Protopterus annectens (assembly GCF_019279795.1). NCBI lineage: Eukaryota > Metazoa > Chordata > Ceratodontiformes > Protopteridae > Protopterus > Protopterus annectens. The sequence goes on from NC_056738.1 coordinate 286,258,392, forward strand.
ATATCCATAGCAAAACTTGTGCATTTGTAAAAATCAGCATATAGATACACTTACAAGGTCTTTCTGCTTTATTGAACTGGCTGCAGTTTACAGCTAGAGAAGTTTCCTTATAGAGTTGGGAATTTAAGAAAGAAATAAGGCTCTGTGTGTCAATTGCTAATGGGGGCAGGGTGGCCATGGAGTCTGACATAATGCTGTAAAACAAATGTAATGATTTAATTTAACTTAACTGGCAGTTAAAAGTTATGTAGGGGTTTTAAAGACCACCTATACCCAAATCAGTAGGGCTTAAATCTGGTAAATGGTAAACACAGAGAGAGGGAGGATCTCAACAACACAACAAGACTCTTAGTTTTAATTAGCTCTGCCATTATCAGAGTCTGCTCATTGGAAATACCTTCTTGCCCAAACAACACCACAACTACATATTCTGTTTAGTTGTTCAACCATTTACAACTTGTGTTATACTGCCAGACTCACTAGTATCAGGCTCTTGTTTACGACGAACTTAATAATGCTTTAGGGTTATACCATCTCTACAATTTACCTGTTGTGTGCGAAATTCCATAAGAAATGCTACTACTTGTAATAAGTCTGTTATATATGGTATTCATAGATTTACATTTCTCACATACATTAAGCTTAAGCGTTTAGGCTTACAAGTGTATGTTTATTTACACAAGGTCATACTTACATGACATACTAGTAGGTGTAGCATTTACATACGGATGCTGTATGTGCACTGTAGTAGGGATCTAGTTTGATAACCCTTTGGATGAGAATGTTTATGTATATATGTATAGAACTGTTAGGGTTTTCTTTTGTTAGTTTTTATACTTCTTCGCCTAAGGGGTTCAGGTGGGTAGGCACCGGGGCATGTCAGAAGGAGTATTTTGCTACTTCCTCCTCTACATCCAAACTGTTTACTGACACAGATATGATACGGTTCTCCATATCCCTCTCAGCCTATTGCAAACACAAGGCAGTCTCTCTCCAACACACACTATTTTACCCATATATTACATTAAGTCTCCAAATATATAATGTTTCCTTATACACTGTTAGTTTTTAACTTACATGAGCTGGGCCGTTGACTCTTGGAATATCAAAGGCTTACAAAATACCGCTAAAAGAAAACTGTTTCTCCACCTGATTTTTAAATCCCAGGCTAATATTAGCTTTCTCCAGGAAACACACCTATCTGTAAATGAATGGGAGAATATAAAAAATAGAAAATGGATCAGGTCCATAATAAGTGCTGGTGATAGCACAAACTCGAAGGGGGTGGCCATTATAATTAAGAAACAATTCCAGGAAGCTATCAATGAATATAAATCCGATACAAACGGCAGATGGTGTTATTTCACCTCTACACTCCCAGATTCCTCCAAACCAATTATGTTCTTGAACCTATATGGTCCTTGCTCTCAACAACAAACTTTTATCTTAGAAATCTATAACATACTAAACTCATTTCCAAATTACTTATTCATAGTAGGAGGGACTGGAATGTGGTAATAGACCCTAGTCTAGATCGCACCAGCAAATCCTCCTCTTATAACTTCCAAGCTTCTATAGCCTTAGAGGAACTTATCTCAGATTTTAATCTTGTAGACACTATCACTTTTAGTAATATTTCGACCAAAGAAAATTTATATACCTTCTATTCTAACTGTCACAAATCTTGGTCACGTCTAGACTTCATTCTGATTTGGACCCCTATCTAAATTTAAAAATACTTTTAATATTGAACCCAGATCTCTCTCCGATCATGCAAAAATCTCTCTTAAAATTAGATTCAACACGCCTGATTTTACTTTTGCTAACTGGACCCTTAACAATAACCTACTAAATAATAAAGATATATTAAATAAAATTAATAACATGTTGTTGGTTCTCGACATTAATCTTACAAAATCCCTAATCCCTCCAGACATTCAATGGGCGGCCTGTAAAGCTGAAATGAGAGGTTTTTTGATTAGCAAAGCTTCCTTTCTTAAAAACTCAACACTAAAAAGAAAATACTCTATCCTTTAAACTCTCATCTTTAGAAAAAGTCAGAGATTATCTCCAGACCCAAAACTGAAGTACTGATCAACTCCACGCGCAAAGAATTACTAGAACTTCACTCACAGAATTATTCCCTACAGGAACAAAAATGTATAGCAACATATTCTGAATGGGCTCAAACCCCCTCAAGAACTCTGGCAAGAATATTAAAAAATAATAACGGTACTCCCAGAATATCCACCCTTCACTATCAAGGAAAAATTTACAATTCAGATTCTGAAATAATACATTTATTCTTTGAATTATTTTCAGATATCTATAGTAGCAATAAACAAGATACTCTCAAACCCCAGATGGAGTCTTTTCTTAATTCCATTAATTTCCCCTCTCTTGAACCAAATCAAGTCTCTCTCTTATCTGCCCCATTTACCATCCAAGAAGTCCAAGACATCATAAACAACCTTAAAAGAGGCAAATCTCCGGGCCCTGATGGCTTCACTACTAACTTTTACAAAGCCTTTTGCCCAAAAATATCCTCCATCCTATTGAAAGTCTTTAACTGTATCATTAAGGAGGGTATTACTGACTTACATTGGAACAACTCAAAAACCATCTTACTATTAAAAAATAAACAAGACAAAGCAGACCCACACAATTACAGACCAATCTCGTTAATAAATGTTGACATTAAGATTCTTGCTGCTATTTTAGCTAATAGATTACAAAAGATACTGCCGTCTTTAATTTCCCTGACCAAGCTGGTTTTATGAGCAATAGACACACATGGGATAATACCCTAACTTTGGATTCCCTAATACAATTTACCAAAAAAGACAAAAATCCAATATATGCCCTAACTTTGGATGCCTCTAAAGCTTTTGACAGAGTCAACTGGGACTTTTTGTTTGCTACTTTGTTCCATTTCAATATACCTAAATCCTTCTCGGATATAATCAGAACACTTTATACAAAGTCTTACACATACCTTTACATAAACAAACAGAGATCCAAGCCAATATTGATTACTAATGGAACAAGACAGGGTTGCCCACTCTCACCCTTTCTCTTTAACATTTTTATCGAGCCCTTCTTCTTATATATCGCGCAGAATACGCACCACAACATCCCTAAAATCCTAAACACACATGTCGCACTATCAGCTTTTGCAGATGATTTAAATCTATACTTCCAGTTTCCCAACTCAGACCTACCCAAAATCTTTGATGCCATTAAGTACTTCTCCACCGCATCAGATTACCTAATTAACAATAAAAAATCACATATTTTCCCAATCAATCCCAACTCCCACAAATCTTTCTATTTCCCCGAGTCCTCTTTACAAATAACATATAACCTTAAATATTTAGGTATCCATTTTGTACATAACCAAGCTTCCATGCTCCAAAATAATCTACTAAAAACATGGTCCACCATCCAGCAAGATCTATAAAGATGGAAACTTATGAATCTAGCCTTCTTGTCCAAAGTAGCAATAGTGAAAATGAATGTCTTACCCAGACTCTTATATCAATTCAATGCTTCGGATATAGTAGTCTTTAATAACTTCTTTTCCAAAATTGAAAAGACCTAGCTAGGTTCATCTGGTTCCCGAAGTCAGTCAGGATCTCTTACTCTAAATTAACTTATCCTAAGGAGAAAGGGGGGTTAGGCCTTCCAAACTTTCAACTGTACTACAAGATTATCTGCTCAAACAGAGTCTGGTCTATTTCAAACTTTAGCAGCAAAAACCATACCCACTCTCCATCATGGTTAAAAATCTGGCACCACCATATTATTTCTAACAAAATTAATCCTCAGGCTATTCCTTTCCTATCCACTCTTTCTATAAACAATTGTAATTTTGCACATTCTCTGAAACATAAAATTAGGCTTTTCCAAAAACTTATTAAAGACATCAAACTGGAAAATATTCTACCCCTGCTCCAACCACTCCATCAAAATCCAAACATCAAAATCAACAATGTAATGTTGGACCTTACTAAATTTCCTCTCATCAAGGATCTCAATGTATGGGACATTCTCAAACATAGGTCAAAATCTCTTCCTGAGCTACGGTTAATTCTTGGAACCAATAACAAATACACAGTTATTCTTCGACAACTAAGAGAAATTATACTTGCACAACATTTCAATCTTCCTCCCAACCCTCAGGAAATTAACAAATTAATTGAAACTATATCTGTAATATCGAGCACTAAAAAAACAATTTCATCCTCTTACAAACTATTGAATACTGTGCTATACAACTCAAACTGTCTCTTTTCCAACTATTGGAATACTGTTGGTTCTCCTATTACAGAGGACCAAAAACTCTCAGCTATAAAATCTACTTTAGAACTCTCCCTTTTTAAAAAACTCTTATACACCCAACTGATGCTAAACAATAATTCCTACTACACTCCTGTAATACTCAATAAATTTAACCCCAACTCATCTTCCTCGTGTACCTGTTGCCCCCATCTGAGAGCGGATCTACTACACATTATGTGGTATTGCAACCACTCTTACAAACTTTGGTGCTCTCTAAAAGTTCGTTTACAAAAAATGGGTTACTACACCTCAACCCTTTCGTGGGAAACAGCCATTCTCCATATTCCTACCTCCAAATTATCTAAAGTACAACTCCACATTTTAATTATTCTCTGTTCACTTATTAAACTATACATCACTAAAAATTGGTTAGATCGCACCAAACTTAGTTGGAATGGTTTCAAAGAGATGGCTTTCAAACACATCTCAGCTCATAAATTCATTATAAAAGGCCCCAAAAAGAGAGCTTATTTTGGTAAACTATGGAAGAAACTTATAGATGTGATCCATACTGAATAACTTCCCATTCATACCCTGAGTATAACAGTTATCCCTATTCCTGTTAATTTACCGGAGAACCACTGCCAACCCAGTTAATATTATATTTTTGCAATACCACTGCGGAGGAATGTAGCACTGTTGGTTGTAAATATTGTATATAATTGTTTTTGGTTAAATTGATTACAATGCTCTCATTGTGCTGTTCCTATCCTTCTCATATGTATCATTGCTAAACTATGTGGTTACTCACAATATTCTGTAATTATCCATCGTTGCATTTTAATGTACATAACTGTAATGTATTTCCTCTCTCAAGTATGCATTGTTTCATACTTTGAAAAATAAAAGAATTATTGGAAAAAAAAAAAAATGTGATTGTGACTTGAGGAGAACAAGGAGTAGATGCCTATTGTGTGCAGCCATTATGTGCACACATTTGCTCCAAATACTTTTTAATTCATCTCTGGGCAATTCATATGAGAACATTACACTGTGACATGCCTAACATGTTACATATTATTTTCCTGTGACATATCAATGCATGACATTACAGAAAAACCCATATGCATGCCTTATGTTACACACATGCAGTTAGAGTTGTTGTTGATTGGATATTAGCTGAATGAATCATTATATTTACATGTGTTTTGATGCATTGAATCTGGCAGAGGTATCCAATTAAATGGTTATGCATAATGCATGTTTTTACACACCTATATGTGTATAATGAGTACACATGTTACCTGTGTATGTGAATCTGGGATTGTTGCACTGAATTTTCTCCAGCAATATATGCATATCTGTAATGTTAGTTGCATAATGCAGTAGATATAGCCTCTGAGGAAAGATGTCTACAGTTATCCATGCAAGATTTAAGATTCTGAATAATGTATATATAGTCAGTGGCTATATTATATTGAGAGCCTACCTGTGTGTAGAATGTAACCTGTTATTGAGGATTCAATGTTTTTTTTTTGTGATGCACATTTTTGTACATTTCTTCCCCACCTTACTTCTAATGTGCCTTCTATCATGTTATGCATCATATTATGTGGATGTTATCACGCTACATGAGAATCTTTTAATGTTTACATTGGTATCACACCTGTCTGATAAACACTGACTATGCAAGGCATGATGTTCTTGCTGTATACCTATACTACACATGTTTATCAGCTGTGGGTCACTGTGTGATACTGATTACCAGAATGTGAGCTGCATCTACATTCTGGTCATTTCACCATGCCATCTTGTGATATTAATCATGCAATTTAGCAGATGTGTAGCCAGCTTCTTCTCTTCACGTGCATGGGTGTATAGCAGATGTGTAGCCTGCTTCTTCTCTTCACGTGCATGGGTGTATGATGTCATGGCTTCTTATGGAAAGTGGCTTTGAAGTGATCATTACTGCATCACATGATTTATCATCCCATATCGTTGAACAGCTCTGTAAATAGAATTTATATCAGCAGTATATATCATGTGTGCACTGCTTGTTTTGGTAGGTGTAAACATAATCTATGTATGCTCTGCTAAAGGTGTACAACTGTGAAATGCCAGAAGTACAATTTTTTTTTTTTTTTTTTATGAATTACAGATCACTGTTGTCAAATTGTCATTTAAACTTTTGCAAAGGTTTTGCAAACATCCATACTTTATTGCATAACCATTGTTATTTGTTTTTTTAATTTTGTAATATGGAATGTAACCTGATTAGCTACTCAAGTATTAGCAATGTTAATGTTACCACAGTAGGTTTACAGTCAAAATGTCGACATTCAGTTGCACGACAGCCTCCTCCTCAAACATGGTAGGAGTGACAGACAAAATGTCGACATTCATGTGTAGGTCCATTTAGAAGGACGTACACCGGGCAGGGACTGAAAGCATGGTTGGCAATAGGGGTTGCAAACATTCAGATTGACAGAAAGTTGTCGACCATACAACCTACTTAATATGGATGAGTCGAGGTTATTTGTCAGGGAAATCATCGTTAGGGGATGTGATTTTCATTCTTTTGATAGTAAACCACCACAGTATCTTCAGGAATTGTTGGTGTTGGAGTTTATTTATTTATTTGTTTGTTTGATTGATTGATTGATTGATTGATTGATTGATTGATTGATTGGTACTTGTTTACTGGGAAAGTCAGACTGGGTACAGGTGCCCTTTCTCAGAGGAGGCCCAGGGAGAAAAGCTCCAAGATAACAATTTTAATTCAATTAGTATTTACAATAACAAATTTTATAGTGTGGTTTCAATGTATATATAACATAGTAGTCGATATAATAACATTTGTATTGCTATTCACAAACATTAATATACAGGCATTATATTAAGAAGTTATAGATAAAAGAATGATGTATAAAATAGAAAGGAATAATGTTAGACATAGGGTCATAGGTTCATAGGTAAATAGTATACTAGCTGCCATTGCAGGCCATTTTAACTTTAGCCAATTTCCCTTTTTGTGCTCAAAATAACCTATCTCATTTGGCTGTAGACTGGCGTTATCCATCCCATATTCTATAACTATATATTATCCCTAATGAGAACAATTGGGATCATATGATAGATACTCTGAGGAAACCCTTGTATGCGATAAGGCATTTACGAGCTGCCTCTGTCCATTTGTAATTCAAGGAACAGTAATGGGTAAATTTTCTGTTTCCCATCTGTAGATCTAAGTTGCACTTGAATATGGAAGAAATACATTAGAGTGAGGTATTAGAGGGGATAAGAAAGTTTAAACAGGAATAGAGAAGTAGCAATGACATGGCAATTTGGTTGTGCTAATTAGAAATTTGTATAGTAGTTTAAGTACTACAATAAAGTGAAGCATTAGAAGGGGGTAAGCAGGTTAAGTGATTTAGTACTTTAAAGGGATGTATCAGAAGGTGATAAAGGACGTTAGAGGGAAAGCCAGGTGACAGAGATGAAGTCTGTTATAATAGTTTGAAAAGAGGAAGGTGTGAGAGAGACCCAATTGATATGGGAATATTATTCCAAGTTCTGCCTATATTATTGGAATAGAGATTGACCCAGCAGCCCCTTGTAGCTTGTTGATGGTAAGTAGTTGTTATTGTGATGATAGGAGGTACTGCCAGCACAGCTAGCTGGAATTATGTAAATAATTATGTAATTTACAAATATCAAATTGATTTATACAAGATGCTTGTGCTACAAATGTATTAGAACTGAACGTCATGAGTATATCAAACTGATTTGTACAGATATTAGTGTTGAAAATGTATTTGTAAAGTGTTTGTGCTTGAAATGTATTTACTATGTGCCCTACTGGAGAGAACAGAAATGTAAACACACTATTGTAACTGTTTAAATGTATATGATTTAACAGAAGAAACTGGATGGTTAACCTCAGTCCAGCAGACTTTAAAATATATCTAAAATTGAATCACTTTGTGGGCTAGGCCATAAATATGCTATTTCAAAGGTTTCAATGAAGTCAGAGATGCAAAGTCAGTATTAGGTAGCTTTCTGTATTGTCTTTGGGGTGAACGAATTACTACTCTGGAAGCATGGAGGTATGAAATTGTTTTATGACTTCCAGCACCTGCCACAGATCTGAGCAAAAGCCCTTGTGTACGTTTTTTACAGGTAGGCGCTAAATCCTGCCAGCTTCCAGCAATGGGGGGGTTGCATGGGAACTAGAAGTCAGATGATCAGAAGTTATGTCATTCTGCAAGCTATCCCAGAAGTAATATTTTAGATATTATTTTGAGAAGTTTCTTAGTGAGACTGAGCATTCTGTATTCTGTCTTGGGCCAGACAGCAAGAAGGACCATTCACCACATCATCTGCCTTGCTCTATTAAGTAAGTAGGGAATAATAATTCTCTTACATTCAGTCAGGAATATAATAAAGCTTAGTTTAGATATTGTTTTCTTTTATTTGTCTGAGCAGTCCTTCAATGTTATTTTAAATATTTCCCGTGATTTTAAACTCAGATGTCACTGTGAATATATACTTAGTATTTTCTTTTTCTTTTACTATTTATTATTAAATATAGTTAAACCTTTCATTGTGGCTGATTTTTGTAGAGATATTTAAATTTTGAGAGTATTTGCGTATTTATTTGTCAACCTTTTTCCTTGATAGATCTATTAATCAGGACAGACACAGGATAGGCTATGAAACAGGCAGCTACCCATGAGAACAGGGTTTCAGTTTAAGGAGTAGTGATTTGATGTAGGAAGTCTGGATGGGTTTTAGGGTGAAACAGGTGGTGTTTGCTGTCTGAGAAAAAGACATGTAAGGATTGGTAGATAACCTTTAGAAAAGGCTTTAATTTTTTTCTATAAAATGTGTGTTAAATGGAACAGCTATTTCAGAGGGAGTATATATGTTTGTGTTTGGTGTCAGTTCATTTTTGCTACAGTTTTCAACCTTCCTAAGGCCAGATATGTTTACAAGTTATTTATATATTGGCCCTCATACTGTGGTTATGTTTCCATTTTATTTTTATGCCCCCCCCCCATGTTGTCAATAATTGATCACAGATGATAAGGCACTCTGTGGCACCAATGGCAGCATGACACATGCTTAGCTCCATTTATGACCATTGATATCAGAATCAGTTTGCAGCCTCTTGATATTACAGGTACATTTGCATGTTTATGTATAATGTGCAGGCTGCAGAGTGAGCATTGCCAGCTGTTATCCGTCATAGTTATGTGACTCCATCAACAGCACCAGTATAGGTGTTACAGTATCCATTCATACATACCTTATTGCTATGTTTTCCACTAGTTTATCATCATGAGCTTTTTTTTTTTGTTAATCCCAATAGTGGCCAATATCCTAGACAGAGATGTGCATCAACTACTGTGTCACATTTGTTCCCATGAGCTAGCTACCACCTCTGATCCATGCACATACCTTAACTACCAACTTGCATTCTGGTTTGGGATGTCAGTTAATCTCCCTGCAAGCTAGCAATTAAGGCTGCATGGAAGGCAAGGAGGCCAAAATCCCATCATAGTAGCTAACAGAAGTATAAAGTTAGGTATGTGACAGCCCTACCCCCTTGTGGTCCTTGAGGGTTGAGGTTATATTTATTGCCCACTACATGAAATGAGATGTGGTCTAGGAATAACCTGCCATAGGCTGAAAGATGTACAATATCTGTCAGGCCAAAACTCATGTATATCCTGGCTGCTGCTGCTCTGAACTGCAGTCTCCACTGAGGCTACAGAGATCAGTACCACCTCCTCTAGGGTGTTACCTCCCCCTGCAAAAAGGGGAGCAGGCAAAGCTGTGTCACTCTTTTCTTGCCGCCATACAGCTGCAACAGGAGTCCAAGATGTTAATTACATTGCAGTTCCTGTATGCCAACATAGCTGGCAATTTATGATCCTTTCCTCCAGAGCGCCTGCCTTTCTGATACTTGCGGTCCTGTGGATTAAACATGTAATATAGTTCATGCTATGCTATACAGCCAGCTTTGCTTCATAAAACCTGTCCATCTTGGCCATCACAACAGTTTGGTGCCAGCAGCAGTATCAAAATGTTTGTATTTTTCAGGCATTCATTGTTTTCTACATTTTTAGCACTTACTCTTTGTGTGTTGTTTTTATTTGTAATATGTCACAGTATTTATCTGAGGGGCATAGTATGCAATGCTACTGATTTACAACTTCTGTAAGAGCAGACATGCTAATCTGTTTCTGTATGTATAAATTACATACTTCTTTTGAAGATGTGCTAGCTGATGTTGAGAAATATGTAATGATTACATTAGTTAAAGAAAAATATGTGTAATCTGACTTTTTGAGTAATTATTTGAAATGTCAGGACCCACTAGATTGTCCAGAAATAGAGACTGAATGGCTGTAAGAATGGATTTACATATACTAAGTCAGAAATATTCTCTTTTCTCCAAGGTGTGGTGATCTCAGAGTTGGTATATGTAAGTTTGGTGGGGTGTAGGGAGCTTGCCACCAACATGGAGAGGTGAAGAGGGGGTTTACACCCCTGCAAAAGGAAGACATTTAAAGGAGAAGAGCAATTTTTGAGATTCACTCATCAGTGTTTTCAGTCTGTTTTTTTTTTTTTTTTCGACTTGGCACTCAGCATTTTGAGTGATGACATTTCAATAGGGAGACCTTTTTTATGGATATGCTGCTGTTTAATATTCTTTATTATATATTCTATTTGAAGCACATTGGGCATTATTATAATATAACAGGTTGGCCTTATTGTATGCTATTTAATCAACATTTAGTTTTATAATCTTGTAGTAAGCTTTGTAAGCAGGGGCTAGTATCCCATTAAACCACTCCTAAAATATATCTTGTTACTGCTACACAAGAGAAATGGGCAGCATGTGTTAGTGCTAGACCACCTGCAGCAGAAGAGAGGTGGACAGAATGAGGGGAATGCTAAAATCCCCCTTACAAAGCATAACAAAGAATAGTTAATTTACCATATGCAAACATACTGTTACAGGTTAATAGGTAAGTACTAGGTGAGCTGCTATTGTAGGACATTTTAAGCCTGGACTATTGCCCTTTTGATGTTTGAAATAACCTATCTCATCTGGTTGTACCAATCCTATAGGTGATAAGTATATATTTCCCCTAATGACAATAACTGCAATCATACCATAGACAATTAGACAGACCCATGCCTGGGATAAAGCATTTAGTAGCTGCCGCTGTTCATTAGTAATGCATGGGCAGTCCTGGGGTAAATTTTTGATTACCCATCCATAGATGCAACATACTTTTAAATATGGACAGGGATCGGCTTTGTTTTACATGGATGTGGAGTTGGTTCCAGAGCAGTAGTATCCTCTGTGAGATATATCTGTCCCTCCAAACTATTCTGGATCTTATATTCAGATTTTTTATTAATCTGTTAATTTTGCTTTTGATTTTAGTATAACTATAAAGCATTTTTATAAATTTGCTTTATTAGGTCTTGTAGATTTGTTTTACAAGTTATTAATATTTTTATGTTATTATTTGTTATTACTTTTAACTTTCAAACATGAGGTTTTAATAATAAGTACATGTCTTTTCATTTAGTTAATAAGCATGTACTTTTTATATGTGATTAGTTATTTAACTTTTACACTGTATGTCGACCACAAGCTTTCCCTTGCAGGTCAGGACTAATCACACTAGTACTTTTAATAACTTTACATTTATTGCGAATAGCCACATTAGTGAGTTATGTACTTTTGTGTTTTTGGTCTCGCGCTTTTGCTGGTGTAGCGCTGACATCATTTCCTGTACTACATTGTCAACATAAAAAAGAGGTTGCATTTTGTATTTTTGTAAATATTTCCTCTGAAGAAGCTACGGCAGAAGCTGTGGCGAAAACGCTGTCTACTTCTAATAAAAATTGCGTTAAGGATATTGGTTTTGGTTTACGCAATTATTGGCTGGAGCAAGGTCCCCGTGGCAGTTTTCAGTATACTATTCTGTTAATGTTGCAGAAGAGGTTTGGATCCCTAGAGCAAGTATTTGGGATGACATTTGACTGGATGATGTTCTTCAAATCCAGCAGTATTGGGTTGGAGTATGCCTTGTATGCCAGACACAGGTTACCTCTTAGCAGTCTGTACAGATACAGAGTATAGTGACAGGGCTTTGAGTTACTCCATGTAGGACATTATTGTTTAGGCCTTGTATCCTTTTAGTAAGGTATCTCTCAGGGTATTCCAGTGTCTGGGCAGATAGATGTCAAAAGGAGCATTATACTCAATGATAGCCCTAATAAGGGCTGAGTAAATTGGGTCAATGACATTTCTAGATCTAGACACAATCCCTTTGTTTATAATCTGGCAAATACAGAAAGACTTTCTTACTATAATGGACACATCTTGATTGAAAGCTTGGTCACTGTCCACATAAGTTCCCAAATCCAGAACAACTAGGCATCTCTTAGGAATATTTTGTTATCGTGGTAGTTCCCAGGGGCAGATGACATCTCAAAGGATATGATATTGCATTTTTTTGGTATTTAGCTTCAGTCCATGATTCTGACACCTTTTATTTGTTTGGGATAAACCTTCCTGTAGGACGGCTAAGTCATTTGAGGATTCCAAGCTTATAGTCATCTGCAGACATAGTCAGCCACAGCCTTTTGGCATTGGCTTTTGCTTCAGAAAAGCTGAAGCCAAACAGGAGAGGTCTCAACACAGAACTCAGGGGGACTCCACTGATGACTGATCTCTTTGTGGTGGTAGCCTTCCCTATTTTAATCTTCTGCGGCCTCTCTATGACCCAGTTGATAATCCAGTGGGTGATGTAGGTATTTATTCCCAGTTTATTTAGCTTTTCTACTAAGCATGAGTGGAGGATTATGTGAAAAGCTTGGGCCAGGTGGAGGTATATGGTGTGTAACATTTTACCTTCATCCATTACTTTGCTGACCTTTTCAAAAACATTCGCCAGATTCATTACGCATGACATAGACTTGACTAGTCTAAGTTGAGGCAGGTTCAGTGTTTGGAGGTTTCTTGTGTCCTCAATGATTAGCTCCATGATAAGTCTTAACATGGCTTTGTATATGAGATTGGGCAGACTCATGGGTCTGTAATTGATTGAGTCTGTGCAAGATCATCCCTTATGCAGGGGAATAAGTGAAGCTCTTCTCCACCCACTTGGCACAAAACCTGTCATGAGACTGAGATTAAACAGTGTTATTACAGAGGTGGCTAAATCATGCTTCATGCTATTTAATATGTATCCAGGGATATTGCCAGGACCAGTCAAGGCATTAATTTTAGTTTTTGATAGTGCTTTTAGGACTTGATCTTTTGTGATAGCTGGAGGTAGGCCAGTTTCATGGGACAAATGGCTAAAAGAATATATCGCCCAGTAGGTTTGCTGTGTCTTCAGCATCAGTGTAGGTATCATCATTCACAATCAGTGCAGCTCATTGCTGCACTGAGCTTCTGAGATTATGAACACAACTAAAGAAGCCTTTTGATTGCCTCTGTCCTATGTAGCTATTTTACCCTCAAACTTGGCTTTGGTGAATTTTTATTATGCTCCTGAGTTGTTTGTTTCTTTCAGTGATAAGGGCTCTGTCATTCTGGAATTTACACTTGACTTTGGTCAAAACTTCCCTTCCTTTTAAAAAAAAAGAAAACAATTTGTTCTTATCTTTATTGTAAAATTTGTTGATATATGGTTCCACCATATGGGTTTGTTTCGGGGTTTTGCCCAGTGCTTGATCCTACAGGATACAACTACATCTGTGAAGTAGTTTACATGTTGATATAGCATGTTGGTGTATATTTCAACATATTCAGTGGAGTTGATGGGGTCTGGTGGGGATCTGAAGCTTGTGAATGCATCAGTTTGCAGTAGGTAACTTGTCTTAAACAAATTTCTAAAGGTAAAGCTACCTTTGGTGGGAGGGGTCTCTGGTTTCACTTTTATTTTGAAGAAGGCACTATATGGTCTGACAAAGATAAACAAAAGATGGTGCAAGATGTTACCATAATAATAAGGACAAGATCAAAGATCTTGTTCCCCCTAGTGGGTACTCTGACTAATTATTCCAGGGCATTTGCACTGACAACCAGGAATCTCAGTACTTGTGCACTACTGGTGGTGTAGATTTCCCAGTCTATAGTTGGATAGTTTAGATCACACAGGAAAATGGCACTGGATTTGACACTGAGTGATTTTACTTCCTGTCAGTAGGTGTTGTGGCTATCCTGGATGATAGAAGGAGTTCTATAGCTTGCTAATATGTGTTGTGGGACCTTTCTGATGGTTGCTTGAACAAGAAGAAGCTCTTGTGCATCATACTGCTTTACCAGTCTTGATGTGAGTCTCTTCTGGATGAAAATTAAGACACTTCCACTTTTGTTCTCCTCCTGCACAGTAGGTAGTCTAAATGAGTAGAAGGTGTTATAGTCCTGCACAGTCAGAGTACCCTGTGCTGTTCTAAACCGTGTCTCAATCATTACAAAAAGTCTACATCTTCCAGGGTGAGAAAATCTTGTAGGGAATGAAGTTTTTTGTTTAGGTTCTTAGAACTGATCAGTAATGCCTTCATATTTTCCTTTGCTTGCTTTGTTATGTTGGTTGGTTTATCAGCTTGACATTGTGTAAAAAGGGCACTATAAGGGAGTACAATGTCTTTGTCATTAATTGAAACCCTAGAGGGAAGAGATGCAGGCCATCTCTTGGAAAGCAGTGTGGTCTGTTGAACATATCCTCCCAGGCTGAAAAATACTGGCCCCTTTCGAAACAATACCAAAAACTAAGGCAATTATATTTTGCTCATATTGCAGCATCATCCTTGAAGAACCTCCAAGGTATACATCTCAAGTCACTGGCAACCAATGTAATATGACAGTGTCCTATGGGTACTTCTTGTTCAAGGACTTGAGAGCAAGTATGATCTGACAGATACTGGCACCAGAAAAGCAACTAACTGTCACTATTTCCTTGCTCAGCCTGGTAAGTGGTATATCATAGGTTCATAGGTAGGAACTAGACTATCGGTCCTAGGGCCTATACAAGCCTAGCCATAATGATTCCCTGGCTATTTCTTCCCACAATTATTTACTTTCCTGGACCCTTGTCTAGCAAGGCTACTGATGTGATTCCTGGAGTGAATTTTCTATCTCCTATCCAATCATCATGGTTCCTCTTTAAGAGGGCCATTGAGGCACTCTGCCTGACATGTATGGGCAGCCTATTCCAGAGCATGGGGAGTCTCTGGGTCAGGAACCTATCCCTCCAGCATGTTCTATTCATTGTGATGACAAGGTTAAGATCCCTGGAGCATGTGGCTCAGAGGGATTGGGATTTCTTTAAGTGTAGCATGTCCAACAACTCTGGGTTTGACATGGCCTTGTATGTTAGACAGAGATCGCCTCTGAGTAGGCGATATGCGACAGAGTATAGCTGGAATTTCTTTAGATGGTCAGCATAAGGCATCTGCTTTAGGCCTATGATACTTTTTGTGAGGTATTTCTGCAGCATTTCTAGTTGTTGCAGATGTCTTGTGAGGTGCATACCAACCAGACCTTGTATTCTATAATAGGTCTAATTAGGGATGAGTACAGAGGGACAATGACCTCATTTTTTTTCTGGATGAAAATCCCTTAATGATGAAGTGTGCCATGTAGAAGGATTTCGTAACTGTTGTGGCTACGTGGTTATCAAAGATGAGACCACTGTCCAGCTGTGTCCCTAGGTCTCTTATCGCAGTTTTGGTGTTTAGTGTACTGCCACCAATGTGGTAGTAAACAGGTATGTGGTTTTTCCCAAAGGGGACAACTATACATTTTTTGGCATTTAGCTTGAGCCCATGGCTCTGGCACCAGGCATCTGTTTCAGTAAGACCCTTTTGTAGTATATCCACATAATTTAGGGATTCAATAATGGCTCCCAGCTTGCAGTCATATGTGAACTTTGTAAGCCAGAGTCCCTTAGTGTTGGCCTGTATTTCAGAGAAGTAGATGCCAAACAAGAGTGGTCCCAGGACAGAACCCTTCAGTACACCACTTGTCACTTATCTGGAGCTGGATTTGGAGTCGGCTACTTTTACAGAGTGTGTTCTGTCAGTAAACCAGTTTGCAACCCATCGAGTGACATAGGGATTAATGCCCAGCTTAGTAAGTTTATCTATGATTCCAGAGTAGGCGATAGTGTCAAAAGCCTTGGCGAGGTCCAAGTAGGCTGTGTGAACCACCTTACCCTCGTCCACAGCTCTGGAGACTGATTCAAAGACATTGATCAGGTTCAGGAGGCAAGATCGGCCTTTCAGAAACCCAAACTGGGAGGGGTCCAGTGTTTGAAGATTGCCAATGTCTTTGTTTATAAGTTCCATGATAATACGTTCCATGGCCTTGCAGATCAGGCTCATCAGACTGATGGGATGCTAGTTCCCGGGATCCAAAATGGATCCCTCCTTGTGGAGTGGCATGACTGTAGCTGTGCGCCACTCTGTGGGCACGAAGCCTGAGGTGAGGCTATGATTAAACATGACACACAGGTGAGGTGCCAGTTCATTTTGTAGTTCATAAAGTACACAGCCCGAGATGTCATCTGGTCCCATGGATGTTGTATTCTTGGCTTTGGAGAGTGCAGTTTTTACCTGAGTGGCCATGATTACCAGAATTTGGCATTCTTTCAGTATTGAGATGGACCCTTTAGGGAGTGAGAGGGGGGTGAAGTTGGCACTGAATCTATCTTCCAGGATATTGGCAATATCCTTGGAATCAGTATATCTAGTGCCATTCTGCTGTAGCTCAGAGCAGATCTGAGTATTGCCATTTAGATTCTTGACATAGCTACAGAATGCCTTGTGATTGTCTTTGGAATCTTTGGCAATTTTGTTTTTGTAACTAGCTTTGGAAGATTTTATGAGGGAGCTCAGCTTTCTACTGAGGCTGGTCAGGGAGTTTTTTGAATCCTAGGTTCTTTCTCCTTACTGCAACAGTTTCTTCCTTTTGTTGTACAGCTTGTTTATGGCAGGGGACCACCAGATTGGCTTCCTTTTTTTAGAGGACAGCGTATTGGTTCTATTTGGGATGGCTCGGTCCATGCACGAGTGAATGTGCTCATACAGCACCTTAGTGTAGGATTCAGCAGTTGAACTTCCATTTCCCATCTGCATGGGTGTCATGAAGTTTGTTACTTCTGACTTGAGAAGCATGAAGTTGCCTTTGGAGAAGTTTTTTACGGAGGTTTCCTTAAAGGGGGGTGGGGGTGGAATGTGGATGTCAAGGGTGATTAGCTTATGGTCTGATCTGACCAACGAGGGGGTGACCACTGGTGTGGAGCATTGATGTCCCATGTTGGTAATGACCAGGTCAAGAATATTGGTGCCCCTAATGGGACTATGAATTAGTTGCTCTAGGGCATTGGAATTTATGAATTTCAAGAACCGTTGAGCAAAGGTGTTCGTACAGGAGTAGTTTTCCCAGTTAATGGCAGGGTAGTTGAAATCACCCAGTATTAGGGTGTTTGGATGTATCTTAATATTTTCCACTATGTTTAGAAAGGTGTAGTGAGAATCTTGGGGCATGGTGGGGGATCTGTAGCAAGCTGCAATTTGTATTGCAGTCTTACCTAGTGTTAGTTGCACCTGGAGAATTTCAGATGCATTGTGTTGGGCAACCAGCCTGGAGGTGAATATCTTTGGTGAATTTGGACACTCCTTCACCTTTAGTGTTTCAGTCCTGGTGTGGTGGCCAAAAAATGTGATATGAGTAGTAGCCTGGTATTGCAGGGGTGCTTTCTGGAGCTTTGAACCAGGTCTCCGTTACTGCACAGATATCGATGTTCTCCATTTTTAAGAGAGCCTCAAGAGAGTGCATCTTGAGGTTTAGACTTCTAGCATTGAGTAGCCTTACCTTCAGGTTTTGCTTGCTTGTACCCATTACAGTGGTAGTTTTGTCCTTTGAACCTTGCCTAAAAACGGCACTATAGGGGTGGTATGAGCCTTAGCCAGTAACCTGAATCCCAAGGGCGACAAGTGCAAACCATGTCTTGCAAAGCATTGTGGTTTGTCGATCATGTCATCCCAGGCAGACAGATACCAGATCCCCTTTGAATGACACCAGATGCTTAGCCAATTATTGAAGTCAATCATTTTGTCCTTATACTGTGGTATCTTTCTGGACAATGGCAGGATGATACTCAGGGCTAGGGTCATACCTGCCTGGGCTACATGATCTGAGAGCTCTTCCATGTCACTTTTTATGTAGTCCAGGGAGGAACAGCTGAAGTCATTCACTCCAACATGGACAATGACAGAGTCATATTTGTACCTGTTGTGGAGTGACTTGAGTACATGTGTTATGTGGTGGATCCTGGCACCTGACAGGAAACTAACTGTAATTTTGTCCTTGTTCAGCCTGGTGAGTAGGACATCTGTGTGCCTGACTATAGAGAACCTATGACTAAAGTGTTGGGTATATTGTCTTGCCTAAGGGGCTGCTGTTGGGTGGCACACTGGTGTTGCGAGCTATGTGATGCTTTGGTTGTGTTTGGGGGTGGTGTTTGTTTGCGTTTCAGCTTCTGAGGTCCTTGTTGCTTGGGCAGGTTAATGTTAAGAGCCTCCACATATGTGGGTTTTGTGTTGCTCTGTGTGGGTGTTGGTGGTGTGGGTTTTGAAGGACTATGTGTTGTTTGAGGTGTTGTGTGGGTGTTAACCTTCTCCTCTTGACTGTCTAGCACAATCTTGGCTGGAGAGAGCTTTGCTTCACATTTGGCTACGTAAGTGCATCTCTCGCAGGTTGTAGTGTTTGGTGGTAGGAGAAGAGGGTTGTCTGTGTACATGAGGCAATTGCTGCATTGCTTCAGTATGCCCAGATTCACCAGGTGGACAGGAGAAATCACTGGAAGCTGACACTTGGACATGCCTGGTTAGGTACTTTCTTTGTGTAGTACAAGAGCTGTTTTCCCTTACTTTTTGGCAAGGTACTTGTAATTGTAGGCTGTCTAGTGCCTACGGCTATTTTCTCCTTATTACCAAGGAGAGGTGAGTGCTTGTAACAAATTAAGACTTCCTAGTACTTTCTAGTGAGTTTTAAAGCAAGTGCTAGTCACAGGTATACAGATTTTAGTGCTACTGTTGATAAACTAGCTAGTCCTAGGGGAAAATTCGAAGAGCAGACTTTCTGGCATCGGGAATAGTTTAACCTTAGCCCCGTGGTGTGCAAATGCACGCAAACATGTGTATTTATGCCAGAAAGTTGAAAGGGATAGAAATCAGCCCAAAATGGCCAATAAAATTGCAATTTCAGAGCTGGAAGTCACTCCTCTAGTGTTAGATAGGCAGTACAATGCTCACCACTCCCATTGGTAAGCAGTAGGACTTCCCTCTACCACAGCAAGGTCTGTATAGCTCTGAACACTGAAACTAAAGTCCTGAAGCCAGCAAAGCCTGGAAACTGGACTATTCTAGTTAGAAAAGTTGGGAAATTAGCAAACAAGATAGAATTTTTTCTGGTTAAATCAGGCTAAACAATGCAGTTTTACAGTAAATATGGACAGAAAGGCTAATGCACTTGAGTATCTAGCCCAGAACAGTAAACTCAATTAAAACTTTGTAAAATTAGAAATTTGAAAATTTAAACTTTTTAAATACAGCAAGGCAAGTGCACAACTAGAAAATGACTTACACGCAGAATTACAGTGCAATAAGTAGCTAGTCTACTCTTTAAGCTTTCTGAGAAGTGCAGGTAATAAAAAATGCATGGTCTGGATAGCTCTGAACACTGAAGCTAAAGTCCTGAAGCCAGCAAAGCCTGGAAACTGGACTACTCTAGTTAGAAAAGGTGGGAAATTAGCAAACAAGATAGTATTTTTTTTTTTGGTTAAACAATGCAATTATACAGTAAATAAGCATCAGAATGTCTTGTGTATTTCATGTGGCAAACACGTTTAAATTGCATTCACAAAAACGCATTTATGCATGTTCAGTATGCCATCATGCCATCATATCATATTACACTGTTGCCACATGTATATTTAGCAAGAACTCACAATGGTCTGCAAACACTGGCCATGATCAGCTGATATTGGCATCTTAAATCAACATGATGATCAGCTGCCATCTCAGTACCACACATGACCTGTATGCAGAATATGTGAATCAGGTAAGATGCTGTAACTGTAAAGTCAAACACTGCCCCTTGGTCAAGGTGCTCTGATACCTAATTGTTTACAAGCAGTTTTGTTTTTGAACATGATGATCATAACAGGTCACCCATGACTATCACGGGCATCCTATAACATTTACCATTGATATTCAGATCTGGCAAGCTACTGTTCCAACTCACCTTTCTCCAAGCCTTGGTCCCAAGATCAGCATTTATATTACATCTTAATACCCTATTACAGATAAGCCTCCATAACCTGGGTGGTTATCTACAGGACTGACACAGTACCATATTTAACTATGCTACTACAAAAAGAATCCCATAACAAACTGAAAACCCTGAAATAACTTTGTAAGATTTTTTTCCTGAAAAAAATGTGAGTATTCAAGATGACGAAATTTGTTCTATGGATATACAACTTATATTTTCTATAGTATTATCAGTGTGCATTGACATGTGTTCTGCAGTATTATAACCAAATCAAGTAAACCAAATATCTACCATGTTTAATAGAAACTACACGAGTTTTAATTACATGTCATGAATTCCTGTAGTCTATGTCTGATGCAAATGTCAAAAGAAATCTGGAATTTTCTGGTAATGATAGTTACATTACATCAAGTGTCATTATTTGGATATTTTGATTAGAGTTCAGTGTTTTATACCATAAATTTTCAGTACCATAGTGTGTGTGAGTGTGTGTGTGTGTGTGTGTGTGTGTGTGTGTGTGTGTGTGTGTGTGTGTGTGTGTGTGTGTGTGTGTGTGTGTGTGGTGTTTGTGTACCTTTTCTTGAGATCTGTGAATATTGAAAAAATAAACATCAAATTGACGTTTAAGGCAATTTTTTTGAGTAACATTCAAATTGCATACACATAGGTTCATAGTTTCATAGAAGTGTACAAGACTATCGGCCCTGGAGCCTATGTAAGCCAAGCCCAAAAAGATTCCCTGGCATATTGCTGCCCGACGTTAGTTCCCAGTGCCCCTATCAAGCAAGACCACTGAAGTGATCCCCAGGGTGAATCTTCTATTGTCCATCCACTCATCAAGATTTCTCTTGAAGAGGGCTAGTGAGGTGCTCTGCTTGACATGAATGGGAAGTCTGTTCCAGAGCATGGGTAGTCTCTGGGTTAGGAACCTGTCCCTCCAGCATGTTCTGTTTATTCTGGTAATGAGGTTGAGGTCCCTGGAGCGTGTGGCACAGAGGGATTGGAATTTTTTCAGATGTAGTATATCTAACAGCTCTGGGTCAGACATGGCTTTGTAGGTCAAGCAGAGATCACCTCTAAGTAGGTGATATGAGACAGAATATAGCTGGAGCTTTTTGAGTCTGTCCATATAGGGCATGTGTTTAAGGCCCAGGATCCTCTTAGTGAGGTATTTTTGTAGCCTTTCCAGTTGTTGTAGTTGTCTAGTGAGGTACATGCCAAATGAGGTGTTGTATCCTATAATAGGTCTGATGAGGGATGAGTAGAGAGGGACTATGACCTCTTTCTCCCTGAATGAAAAACCCTTTGTAATGATATGTGCCACATAAAATGACGTTCTGACCACAGTGGCAATGTGGTTGTCAAAGGAGAGTTTGTTGTCAACCTGTATCCCCAGAGCTCTTATCACACCTTCGGTGTTTAGTGGATTACCGTCAATGTGGTAGTTTATGGGCACCGAGTTTTTCCCAAAGGGAATGACAATGCATTTTTTGTCATTGAGCTTAAGGCCATGGTTCTGGCACCAGTCATTGGTCACAGTGAGGCCTTTTTGAAGAATGTCTACATCAGTTGGAGAGTCAATAACAGCTCCCAGTTTGCAATCATCTGCAAACTTGGGGTCAGCCAAAGTCCCTTTATATTGGCTTAATTTCAAAGAAGTAGATGCCAAACAGAAGAGGACCCAGGACTGATCCTTGTGGGACTCCACTTGTAACTGGCCGGTCATCAGATTTGGAACATAGCTTTATAAATGAAACTGTGCATAGATTGTTTGCAAATAAGTATTTCATTTAAAACAAAGTGAATCAAATATTTATTTCAGGTATCATCCAGATGATTCTATTTTCTTTTAATCACTGATGAACTTTGATTAACAGAAAATACATCAAAAAAGTTCATCAGTGAGTACTATCATCTAAATGCAGAAACATCAAAAACAAGAAATCAAAAATGTAAACCAACGTGTTATATTTGCATTCACCAAAAAGTACTCAAAACTTTGTCTTTATATGGAGGAACTTCACCCACCCACCCTAACCAGATGTGAGGGTTTCACCCCCATACCTACAGAAAGTAAATTTTAGTAGAAAATCAATTATCCTAACTAATTGGGACATAGGGTAGTTCAGATACTCAAACTGTTTGGATAATCAAACATACATTGAACAGGTTGACAGACGAGATCAGACAGGAGTCCCAGTGGACTATGATGTTTGCAGATGACATTGTGATCTGTAGTGAGAGTAGGGAACAGGTGGAGGAGACCCTGGAGAGGTGGAGATATCCTCTAGAGAGGAGAGGAATGAAGGTCAGCAGGACTAAGACAGGATATATGTGTGTGAATGAGAGGGAGGACAGAGGAATGGTGAGGATGCAGGGAGTAGAGGTGGAGAAGGTGGATGAGTTTAAATACTTGGGGTCAACAGTTCAAAGTAATGGTGAGTGTGGAAGAGGGGTGAAGAAGAGAGTACAGGCAGGATGGAGTGGGTGGAGAAGAGTGTCAGGAGTAATTTGTGACAGACGAGTACCAGTAAGAGTGAAAGGGAAGGTCTACAAGAGGGTAGTGAGACCAGCTATGTTATAAGGGTTGGAGACAGTGGCATTGACAAAAAGGCAGGAGTCAGAGCTTGACATGGCAGAGTTGAAAATGTTAAGATTTGCACTGGGTGTGACAAGGATGGACAGGATTAGGAATAAGTATATTAGAGGGTCAGCCCAGGTTGGAAGGTTTGGAGACAAAGCCAGAGAGGCAAGATTACGTTGGTTTGGACGTGTGCTGAGGAGGGATGCAGAGTATAAAGATGCTAAGGATGAAGCTGCCAGGTAACAGGAAAAGAGGAAGTCCTAAGATAAGGTTTATGGATGTGGTGAGAGAGGACATGCAGGTGGTTGGTGTGACAGAGCAAGATGCAAAGGACAGGAAGAAATGGAAACAGTTGATCTGCTGTGACGACCCCTAACGGGAGCAGCCGAAAGAAGAACAACAACAACATTGAACCGGATAAAAAATTGTAAAAATCTTTTTTTTTTCTGCATGCTTTTCAACCATTCAGTGATTCCAGTGGACAATAAAGAATTTTTTTCACACACAAGAAGGCTACAAGCTCAAAGAACATGCACAAGTGAATGCATATAACATTTACATATTCAGACTTTATGAGTTTTCCTACAAAAAAACTTTGGAAGGCTGCATTCAGATAATTATGCTTCTGATA
The DNA here is from genome assembly GCF_019279795.1 of Protopterus annectens. Lineage (NCBI taxonomy): Eukaryota > Metazoa > Chordata > Ceratodontiformes > Protopteridae > Protopterus > Protopterus annectens. The sequence goes on from NC_056738.1 coordinate 286,282,266, forward strand.
ATCAGCTCTCTACTGCATACTAACCCCATGGTCAGACAACCACAGAAAAAAGGGGAAGCTTTCAATTTATATTACACTCAACCTGCTGAAGTTCAGCTGTATTATAATTCAACCAGTTTCACCACCAACGTAAGATACCAAAAAAGTCTGTACTTGCTAAATGTGTTCACCAACCAAACTAATGGCAACCATCCAGATATAGTGGCTAGGAATCATAGGCATGCTCTGTGCACCTATAAAGTGTTGAACTAACTATTGATGTAGTGTTCAGGTATAGTACCGGACAGGATTTTAAACAAAACAGAAATGTAGCAGTAACATGAAGAACAGTGCTGTGATAGCACTTGAGAATAGCAGTGCTAAAACTCTGAGCATGGATCAGATAAAAGAGATAAGAGTTAAATCGTACTAGCATGCCTGAGGCATTAAGTGCAGCTGTGCACTGTACAAAGTCACAAAGATACAGCCATCAGCAGACAGCTACAAGATAGGCTGTACAGCTGAATGTAGTGACCAACAGATAGAATAATGTGGGTGTGTGGAACAGTGTGCACCTATAGAATAATGTGGGTGTGTGGAACAGTGTGCACCTATAGAATAATGTGGGTGTGTGGAACAGTGTGCACCTATACAATAATGTGGGTGTGTGGAACAGTGTTCAATTGTTCACCATATAAATGAGGTGAAAATAGGGTAGACAGAAAACTAGAAAATAGGAGGACAGCAAACATAGAGTGGTAACTATAAGGCAAAAATGTTGAGGAGGAGGAAGGGTATATATCATTTTTTTAATGGGATTGAACATCTTTTTTTTCAGTTTTGAAAACAGAAGAGCAGGTGTGGAAGGTAGTAATGGATAGCTATAGGTGGGGTAGGGGATGAAGGCAAGGTAGCAGTGGCAGAGAGACAAACATCGAACAAAGACACAGACAGATGGCATAGTATACATATAGAAAGTGAGGAGAAAAATGGATGTTCACATACAGACACTGGATAAATGGGTTGGGGATGGCTTGATACATAAGGCAGGGAAAACACCAAGAAGGGGACAGAATGATTTTCTGATGTTTTTTTTTTCTGCCAGGCTGACCCAAATGGTAGCAAACCAAGGCATCACTCACCTGGGTTGTCAAACTTATGGGCAAGTTGCTTCTATACAGATCTAATGGTTAGAGCTTTCCAGTCAAGTAAATCCACCCATCATGCCAAAAGGTGCTCTGAGCTGTCAAGATGGCCACCAAGCTACAAGTACACTTGGGTCTTTATCACGTTGTCGAACTTTTAGTTCGAACATCATATGGTCGACATCATATGATCGAACTTTTAAAAGTTTGAACGTTTCAATGGAGATCTCCGTACAGTGCTGAATGGGAAGATTTCCCTTTTCTGCACTGTAGTGCGATCTCAGAGTAGGTATATTTAAAGAGCGGAGAGTGTCGGGGGTGCAAGGGGGCTTGCCCCCCTGCTTAAACCATTCAGGTAGGTTTTTTCTTTGGTTTATTTTTTTATTACATTTTTGAACTTTTAAAAGTTCAGTCATATGGTGTTGACCATATGACGTTCAAACTTTTATACATTTGATTATGTAATATATAGAAGCATACACTTCAACAGTAACCAGCATCCACACATCATGATAGGATACCAGTGGAGACTCCACTCCAGCCCACCTTCAAGAGAGGAGCCATAATATTCCCTGAGAGGCAGACACAAACAGCATCAGTGAATCCACCATGTTCCTTCGACCAAATGAAGCATCATCCCTGAGCTATGGACTTTGTGGGCACTGTTAAACAAACATCAGGTGCAATGAGTGATGGCGACAGAGCTGAGAGGGCTGCCTCAAATGCTGACCTTCAACAGCATGACACACTAGAAATAAATGATTGCACATACTTATGAACTAAACACAACTACAGTTGTACAGAGAACTGTCATAGCATATATACAAACCATACTACTCAGAGACACACTGTTGTCTTCTGGGTCAACCAACCATGCAAAGAAAATTTTCCTCAGCAGATATAAAATGAAGCATGTACTGTTAAACATACATACATATATAATGGTGCAATGATGGGCATACTACGAGACAGTTGTACCAACCAAACAAAGAATTCTTACAGCACATCTCTGGATCACCTTTAATCATTGAGGAGGTTAAGGTGGCACCATTTCATTTCATCATAACAATGCTGACACACTGCATTCCAGAACTGGAGTTGCTAGTGGCATCACTCGGTGCCTGTGCCAGCTCATATCAGGCATCTGCTCATTAAAGTTCCTTTACAAGAACGAGAGAAATCCTGCTGTCCCTAGCAGATCATGCAGAAGCCCTAATTTTACATCCCCTGAAACAGCCATATCCACTCAAGTAGACCCACATAAGTAGCAATATATAGTAGGTCCAAGTGTAAAGACACATGTTTGGGAATGATGTTATGCAATGTAATACTCCACCATGGCAGTGTGTACATGGATTCCCAAGCTTGAAGTTTCAAAACTTAGAACTTCAAATGGTCAACACCATAAGACTGAAGTTTTGAAACTTTGAACGTTTCGAATGGAGATCACCGTACAGCACAGAACAGGAAATTTACCATTTTCCTCACTGTACTGTGATCTCAGAGTTAGTATATTTATTTAGCAGGGGGTGTGGGGTGCAAAAATAAAAAAAAAAACTGTTTTTATTTTTTTTTTTATTACAATTTCAGAAACTTCGATCTTATGGTCTCGACCATTAGCAGTTTGAAGTTTTGAAGCTTCGAGCTTTTGAAGTGGATCCGTGCACAAATATACCATATGCATGAGCATAGAGCTCATATACCTCATAATAAATGCAACAAGCTTTGCTTGTACCAATAGGTATGGCTAATGCATTGCAGACAAGCAGCAATAAAGAGATACTGGCACTATCTTGCTTCATTTGAATAACCACTACACTAACTCCCTCCTGATAGCCTGGTATAAAGCATTGCCATCATCTTGAGCAACTTGCAAATGTTTAACTAAGATATAGAGGAATCTGAGTTGAAGTTCTGCAGATAACAAACATTACAGAGATGGGTAAGGAGTGCAGCCTGGTAAAGTACTGCATCCACAAATGCTAGCCATGTGATGGCTTTCAAGACAGTATGGCATGTCTTGTTGTATGTGTACCTAGGACTGTATCATACCAACATGGAAAATTACTGTCTCACACTCTGTGTCTGAGGGGGAGCAAGCATTGATCATAGGATACTATAGTTAGTACTTGCTAATTTTTGTTGGGAGGTCAGAATCTGTATGTACTAGCATGAGAACAATATTAAACGCCAGAGTTTGAGGCTCTACATAGCAGTAACTGCATGTGTTAACCAGCTTCTACAGGGTGGAGGGCCATAGGCATACACATGTACATGCCACAACATAGCATACGTATAGACAGATATAGATATAGATATAGATATAGATATAGATCTAGATATAGATATAGATATAGATATAGATATATGGGTGTAGGACACTCAGTCAATTGGATAGTGTGATGACACAAGTCTGGTTGACACTATTTGGTCAATGTAGACAAAAGGTCAACATTTGTGCAATATTGACAACCCTAGATAGGAAAACATTCCCATTCTCTGGGGATTGTGTGATCTCTGAGTTAGTATATATATATATAATTAACGAGGGGGTGCAGGAGGGCCCCCCCCTCAAAAATACTTGCTGTTTGTTTAGTACACTCTGGGGTAATGCAATTATACAGCCAGAATGGAGGCAAAGTTCTCTCAACCCCAGACTGTAACTGACTGTCAAGAGGAGAAGGGTAATACTTGCAACACACCACCAGTCTCACATAGACCTAACAAATCAACACAGGCAATTAACACACATAAATACATGAAAACATACTCGGAGGCTCTAAATAAAAATCTGCAAAAGCTACAGAGACCTCCAAAGCAGACATCCAAGCAACCTCCACAACCCATCACCAACCATGAAACATATATTTCACATAATCAGTGTGCCATGCAATCACAGCCCTTAAGGCAAAATAACATACCCAACACACTAGTGATAGATGACTCTATAGTCAGGCACAGTGATGTCCCACTAACTAGGTTGGACCAGGAAAAGGTTACAGTTAGCTGCCTGTTGGGCGCCAGGATCCACCACATAACACAAGCACTCAGGTCACTCCAGAACAAGTACAAATACGACTCTGTCATTGAACATGTTGGTGTGAATGACCTGAGATGTACCTTTCTGGACTACATGAAAAGAGATATGGAAAAGATCTCTGGTCATGTAGCCCAGGCAGGTATGACCCTGACCCTGAGTAGCATCCTGCCCTCACCAAGGATGACGCCACAGTATAAAGAAAAAAATGATCAACTTCAACAATTGGCTACGTTTCTAGTGTCATTCAAAGGGAATCCAGTATCTGTCTGCCTGGGATGACATGCTCGACACACCATGTTGCTTCACAAGAGATAGCTTGCACCTGTCACCCTTAGGCTTTTGATTACTGGCAAAGGCTCTTGCCGCCCCCATAGTGCCTTTTTTAGGCTAGGCTCAAAAGACAAACCCACCACCATAAATAGCACAAGTAACCAAAAATTGAGGGTAATGCTCCTCAACGCCAGAAGTCTAAACCTCAAAATGCACGCACTCGAGGCACTCCTCAGTATGGAGGACATCGATATCTGTGCAGTAGCAGAAACCTGGTTTAAGGCTCCAGAGAGCACCCCAGCACTACTAGGCTATAACTCATACCATACCTTTCGGCCACAGAACCCGGACCAAAACACAAAAGGCGGGGGTGTATCCATATTCATCAAGGATACTCACACCTCCAGATTAGTGGCACAGCACAATGTAGCAGAGATCATCCAAGTGCAACTAACAATGGGCAAAGCTACAATTCAAATTGTAGCATGCTACAGATCACCCACCATGACCCAGGCCCCCCATTCCGCATTTCTGGAGACACTGGGAAATATGAAGGTCCTACCAAACACCCTAATACTAGGTGATTTCAACTACCCAAACATTAACTAGGAGAACTACTCAAGTACTAACTCCCTTGCCCAAACCTTCCTAGAATTTATAAACTCGAACGCCTTGGATCAACTGGTCAACACCCCCACCAGAGGGAACAACATAGTGAACCTGGTCATCACCAACATGGGCGACTGGTGTTCCACACCTGATGTCAACCCCTCACTGGTTAGATCAGACCATAGACTAATCACTCTGGATATTCACATTCCACCCCCAACCCCAATCAAGGAAACCACCCTGAAAAACATTTCAAAAGCAAACTTCCTGTTGCTTAAGACCGAGATGGAAAGGTTCACAGCCCCTACGCCAATGGAAAATGATGTCCAAGCTGCTGAAACCTGTACAAAGGCACTCTATGATCATCTGCAGGAATTCATGGATCATGCAATCCCAAGTAAAACCAAGACTCACTCCTCCAAGACAAAGAAACCAGTCTGGTGGACCCGTGCCATAAACAGGCTCTACAATAGAAGTTGGAAACTAGTACAGATAACAGCAAAATCCCTAGAAGGAAAGACATCCCTGAACAGTATCAGCAAGAAACAATGATCCCTCATTAAATCATCCAAGGCTAGTTTCGAAAGAAAAATTGCCAAGGACTCCAAAAATAACCACAAAGCATTCTTTAGCTATGACAAGAACCTAAGTGGAAACTCTCAGATCTGCTCTGAGTTGGTGCAGAATGGCACAAAATACACTGAACCAACTGATACTGACAACATTTTGTCAGACAGGTTCAGTGCAAACTTCACACCCCTCTCACCCCCTAAAAGGCCCCTAACCATACCAGAAGAATGTAAGGCCCCAACAATCACCGACACACAGGTTAAATCAGCCCTATCCAAAGCCAAAAAACAAAGCCTCAATGGGACCGGATGGTGGCCCAGGCTGTGTCTTACAAGAGCTCCAAAATGAACTAACCCCTCACCTAAACACACTGTTCAACCTCAGCCTCTCTACAGGCTACATACCCACAAAGTGGCACACAGCAACAGTTATCCCACTCTACAAAGGTGACACCACAACGGACCCCGGGAACTATCGCCCTATAAGCCTGACTAGCCTGGTCTGCAAGGTTATGGAGCACATCATCATAGAACTCATTAACAGAGACATTGGGAACCTCCAAACTTTGGACCCCACCCAGTTTGGCTTTGTTAAAGGCAGATTGTGCCTCCTAAACCTGGTGGACTTCTTTGAGACAGTTACCAAGGCATTAGATGAGGGTAAGGAGGTCCACACAGCCTACCTAGACCTCGCAAAGGCTTTCGACACCATTCCCTATTCTGGTATTATAGACAAACTCACCATCTTGAACATTAACCCCTACATCATGAGATGGGTTGCAAATTGGCTCATGGACAGAACCCATATGGTGAGAGTTGCAAACTCTAGGTCCAACTCTAAACCGGTTACAAGTGGCATCCCCCAGGGCTCAGTCCTAGGACCCCTCCTGTTCGGCATATACTTCTCAGAGGTACAGGCAAGCACAGGAGGACTTTGACTGACCAAGTTTGCAGACAACTGCAAACTAGGGGCCATAATTGATTCTCCAGCTGATACAGACACCCTCCAGAAGGGTCTCACTGAGACGGATACATGGTGTCAAAATCATAGCCTCAAGCTGAATGCCAAAAAGTGCATAGTCATCCCCTTTGGAAAAAACAAAGTATCTGCAAACTACCACATAGGTGGTGGTCCCCTAAATACAGAAAAAGTAATAAGGGATCTGGGGACCCAAGTAGATAGCAATCTCTCCTTTGATAATCATATTGCCAAGGTGGTTAGAAAATCCTTCTACGTGGCCCACCTAATCTCAAAAGGGTTCGCATCCAGAACAAAAGAGGTTATTGTGCCTCTCTACTCATCACTTATTAGACTCATTATAGAATACAATGCCCCACTGGGGCTGTACCTTACAAGACACCTGTAACAGCTGGAAGGACCACAAAAGTACCTTAACAAGAGGATTACTGGCCTCAAACAGATGACCTATGCAGCCCGACTAAAGAAACTTCAGTTGCATACCACTTACTCAGAGGTGATCTCTGCTTGACATGCAAGGCCATGTCCAACCCAGAATTGATGGATATGCTCCACCTAAAAAAAAAAAAACAAATCCCTGTTAGCCACACACTCTAGGGATATAAACCTTACCACAACGATAAATAGGACGTGCTGGAGGGATAAATTCCTGACCCAGAGATTCCCCATGCTTTGAAACAAGATTCCAATATACATCAGGCAAAGCCCCTCACTAGCACTCTTCAAGACAAACCTTGACAGGTGGATGGGGAAGAGAAAATTTACCCCGGGGATCACTGAGTGGCTCTGCTGGACAGAGGCGCAGGGAACTAATGTTTCTGCTGGTCAGAGGCACAGGTAACTAATCTAAGGGGGTGGTGAAAGCCAACACACTCTGTCTAGGCTTATAAATGCCCTTGGGCAAATAGCCTAGTACTTACCTATGAACCTATGAGTATGCATAGAACATGAGGATATTGGTGACTTCGACTTTATGACAGAGATCTACTGGGTGTCAGGGCACTATCCATCTGTTCATGTGTATATATGTGTATATATATATATATATATATATATATATATATATATATATATATATATATATATATACTCTGAATTACATGTTTTTTTGTTTGTTTGTTTTTTTCCTTAGGTATACAAATACTTGCATGACCACCAAGGGAAGTACTGCCTCGGAAAGCTCACTATCCAGGAGAATGAACTGCTACTGGAGACCTACTGCATACATTTAATGCACCTCCTGAACAATGTGCTGCAGACAAGCTGTACTGGGACCAGATGTGGTAGAGACTGGTGCAGGCTATGAATGCTCTGGGCTGCCATATTAAATCCCTACAACATATGTAATGGGGAGTCACTGGTGTAATAGTGCATGGGGCATTACAACAAACATATTCATCACTGGGAGTAGACTGTTAGCACTGAAGCAGCTGACAGGGGACAAGGAGATTTTGTCACCCACTGCAAGGGGAATCAGCCTTTCATACCTGGGGAGTGGCTTGGATGTGGTAACAGGGCTGGTAATTTCCATTACAGCAGACCATATCATATACTACTGCATGAATGAAGAGGGGAATTGACAAAGGTCCTCCTGAATATCTGTTCCTCCAGGCAGTCAGGACTGTAGCTGAGACAACCTGCATAAGAAGGTTGATCTTCCAATGTACAATATAGCATTGTTTATGTGTGTACCAGTATGCATACCATGAGGAGATATGGAGGTATATGGTTATTTTTAATGATGTCATATGTTTTCATACATTCAGTGGTGCCATTGGTTGTAGATCTGCCTTATCAAGACAACATAAGACTGACATCAGTGGGGTCCTGTGCCTTACAATCATATACAATCTGTGTCTGGCCTCAAACTGCTGATATTTTGCTCTTTCTCTATTAATCCAAGACATTATCTGCATCAGACTGTATTTTTATACTAATTCAATAAGTGACTTTAACATTTTTAATATTTACAGAAAGAGACAAAACAACATTAAATGTCTGAACACTTCAGGAACATTTGCTCCTGATTACTCGTCAAATCATTTTTGTTAGTTAATGCATGCAATTATTGCTGTATTGCTACAGCTCGGCTACTATGCTGTGATCATTCGATTAGTAGGCATAAGTTCCCCTCTGACATTTTACATCATGTGCATCTATTATGAAGTGCTTTGAGGCAAACTGTGTACTTTTATTCTGCTGCACCTTTCTTGGTGCAAAGCTTTGTTTTTTGTTATGAAAAGTTAGTTGACATCAGAATAAGATCTATAAATCATATTAAGACTTTTAATGGTTGGGAATCCTTGAAATGTTGCTATTGAAATACCAAGACTCTTAATGTGTTAATTATAACAGAATACCTTGATGATTCAATGTATTCCTAGCATTGTATAACAGTATGTGATGAATGTATTCTTTTCTGTGTATATACTGTAATTGAATTAATAAAAATATTCTTTAAAAAAAGACTTAGCCGACCACAATATTGACCCATTTACTGGAAACTGAGAAATGTATTTCAAGCTGATAAGATACTTGGAATACAAGTCAACTTAATGTAAGAGGCCAATATGTACAGTGACATTTGGTGGTGTTTAGACATATTCTTTGTATACACTGAACATGACAGTAAGTAAATGTGTGCAATGTTATTGTGGTATGTATCTCATGGATTTTGATTCATTTAGCCTCCCATTTTAAGCTGTACTATTCTGAAATTAATAAAAGATGTGATGTCATTCAGAATTGTCAAATAAACCCATTAAGGACTGTCTAGAAATAACAAGTTAAACTAATCCTACCCATCTACCATCTGCATGTGTTTTTAGTTTTATGTTATTTATTCAAGGAGCACAAGAAAGCAAACACCTCATATACAAGTAAATAGCCTCACCAATGGCATAGTGGGATAAGACCCTGACTACAACCCAGGTGACCCAAGCTCAGTCAGCAGTTTGGATCAGGCTTGACAGCAAGGCAGGGAGACCTGGTAGAGACCTGAGCTCAGAGCGATGATGCTGGGGCTGAGGAAGTGAAGGGACTGTGAAAGTATGAGTACCCTATGAGTACAGTGCGGAGCCTCACACTCAAAGCTACTCCCCACTTACCTCCAAGTCATATGTTGTTGTAAGCATGCTGAAGGATGGAGTTAGGGCATAAAGAAAATCTCTCACCAATCTCAGTATGACGGCTTCCAGCCTGGCCCATCCCACTCTGCAGCACCAGCAGAGCATGACCTCAGAACATGTACATGGAGGAGTGGGTGCAGGAACTCTTTCTGAAGTGAGACCATCCCCACTGCAGAGACAGCAGAGGAGCCCGCCCAAAGAGTAGGAGACAAGGACTATAGTGAGCTGGCAAGAGAAGCAAGAATGTTTCTCATGCAAGGCAACAATCTTAAGATCAGTAACTAAAATCTGCTAAATTTTATTAAAGTATTTTGTTATTAAAACACGAAAAAAGGCATTAATTTAAGAAAGGCATTGCCACTAAGTACGAGTGACATTTTTTTGTACATTGGCAAATATTAGCTTAGTTCTTTGGGCATCCATACTAAAATACTCCTTAAATAAAAAAATCCTAATCAGAGTCTGTGGTTTCATTGCCTTATAGTGACAGTAAAAAAATAGGGACTGATTCCAGCTGAGAACCAAGGATATGCTGTGGATGAGAAGGATGACCTTAAATAGCGGTAAAGAGAGGCAACAGAGGATTTTGTTGCACCCCCTATGGCAATCTGAGTAACAAACAGTAATATCATGATTATAAAATTCTAAAGCTACCCTGTCTTTTACTCTGAGTACTTTCACTGAGAAGTTATCTGCTTAATATTCAGAGGACCAACAAGCAATTACTGGAATAAATCTAAGAAAGTAATGGCAAATTCATATGTGTACCATCCAATGTTTGCCCAAAATTCATACAGTCTAAACTTCACTAATACAGTCTAGACTTAAATAAAAAAAAAAAAAAAAACAGGGCTAATAGACACAAATAATCTACCCATGCAGAGATGCAGGTGATGTAGTAAAATGTTTGTAGGTACTCTTAAGGGTTCTATTGCACCATTAACAAATCATATACTATACTGGAATGAGAAAAGAAAGCAAACAAATGGCTTAATTTTCAAATAAATGTTACAGAGATTTGATGCCCTTGAATTAGCACTACATTAACACAACATTGTAATTAATACATAAGTGAATGACAGCACTCTGATTAATCATATATAAGATGTGTCATTCTTACTCAGTAGTATAGTTGACCAGTCATTTTTTTTCATTTATATGCCTATTGTTTCCTGCTCTTAATTAGTTCACTATTTATCCAGTCAACATTAATCATATGTGTTTAACAACAGTACAGACATTCTCTCCACTTTTATGGTTCATTCAGAATTTCTGCATTTCTTACTTCTGCAGGAATTCCATTATATATTGTTGTATTAGCATTATACATAGGTACATTAGTTCATAGGTAAGTACTAAGCTAGCTGCCCTTGTAGGCCATTTTAAGCCAAGCCAGTTTCTCTTTTTGTGCTCCAAATATAATTATAAAGCTATGTGTCATTTACTCTGAGTACTGAGAATGGGGAAAACAATTCCCATTTCACAGGTTCATAGGTAAGTACTAGGCTAGTTGCCCAGGCTATCCCACGGTCGATAATTATTTAGTGCCCCTAATGAGAATAAATGGGGGCATACCATAGATAATTTGAGGGAAACCATGCTTGGGATAAAGCCTTTAGGAGCTGCCTGTTGTCTATTAGTTGCACCCTATCATGTGAGCTAAAAGTGAGACCCCTGTCCCTCATAGGGTGGTACTGCAACAAAAATGTCAGCTGTGTTACCTCATGTCCTGCAGGTATAATTTGTCAGAGCACGAACACAAAAATCGGTGGTGAAGAGACCATCAACTCCCCTTTGAATTTCTTCCAATTCCATGTTTTTTGCCCCAGGCCATTATAAAGTTCCTCTCTGCCTGATGGACAGCTCTTAATTCTATTAGACAAAGAAGTTTTTTTCCCACTAAAATTCATACACTTGTTGCATCATTTGTATGCAGAAATTACTTGGTTTGGTTTTCCTTGGTGCACGTTCTGAGGACATTTTTTTCAATGAATGCAAGAAACTTGACAACAGACTGACTACCATCTCTTACAATGTTCCAGAGCAGGTACAAGCAGCAGGACACTGAATTAAGTTTTATTTTCCAACAAGTGTCTGCACGCTTGAGATGAAGCAAGATCATAAACTGGTAAATGCATTGGAAGCACAGTTCAGGGCCCAAAAAAGGACTATGTATGGAAGTATTACAATAAGTTTATCTCGGACATAAGATTTATATAAAAATACAGAAGATGCAGAGAGCACAAAATAAAATGGTACAAGCATATTTTTTGGAAGGAAGCACTGTAGCTTCATATAGCCTCATGTAGCTAGGATAAACTGTCCTCATTATTAAAAGTGCAACATACACTGAAACCACAATATCCTCCCTGAAGACACACAGCAGAAACCATTCTAGGAAAATGTTAATGATATGTAAAATAACTGAAATAACAGAGTAAAAACTTACAGTGACATCTGGACTTAAATTGTATGTGGTTTGATGTTTTTTTTGCATGCTGCAGATGCATTTTGCAGAATTAGGATGATGAATAGACACAAGATTTGCTGCAGAAATTGTCGAAACAGAGAGCTCCATAACAAGATCTAATTAATTTTATTTCTTGCTAATTATATTTATTTATAGGAATTATTTTTTTTTGGTACTAGGGGATATCTGCCTTTTGAAATCATCAAACTTCAGTGATATTTTTGGAGGATCTTTGCTGCTCCTACATTGTCGTAATCTGATATTGCATCTTATTATTATCTTCATCTAAAGGAAAGCAGGGGGACCCCATCCTTGTAATGTTCTAGAACAGTAATCTTTGCGGCAGCATCATAGGTACACATTCTGCTGTAATTAAATCAAAAGGTGCTTCAACAAAGTATTAGTTTAAGGGTGTGCACACATGCAAGCAGCTTACTGTACATTTTTTACTTTTTATATTTTTTACCCTAACAGATTTGTTTGTTTTTCAATTGAATTGTACAGGTTATAGGTCACATTAAAAATGGGAGACGTTTTGAAATTAATTATTGTGATCTCATTTTTTATATCATAAAAAAACTGGCATTCTAACAGGGGTGTGTAAACTTTTTATATCAACTGTATAGTATAAATGTTTCAAATTTCTCCTAGAATAAATATAAATACACATTTCGTCATGCTATAAATTTCTGTGAAAGCATGCTGAAATGCAGATTTGCTTGGTTATAAGCTGCAGGGGTTTGATAATGCATAAAATAATCAATTATATGATAGCAATGACTTTTCTAAAGAAAAAAATATTTTAACTTTGAAAATTGTTTTCCTATGACCTGTTTTCTTTCTCCTCCCTGTATCTTTTCATTTGAAAAAAAAACATCAGATATTTCATATCTGCAGAGGAATTAGTATATATCTAATAAGGTTAAAATTAAAAGCAGTAGCATCAAGAATGAGTGATAAGTAATGCAACAGATGTGAACAGTAAGATATTTGAAGTTCCATACTTTAACATGCAAATACATAACTGGGAAATAGTTAATGACATCTGGCTTGTCACATCACAGAAAGAGGTTCTCCAGTTTGATTCTCAGCTGGGATACCTTCTGTGTAGAATCTTCATTTCTTCCCTGTGTTCATGTGCATTTTGTCCAGGTGTTTTGGTTTCCTCCTACCACCTTGTAAAAGGTGTAATGCTGAATCCAACTGTCCCTTTGTGTGCATACAGTGTGTTTGCCTAGCAATCCATTTCAATTCACTTGCCTAGTAAACTCTATCGATGGCAGCAGATGTTCACTGAGGTCACAAAAGGAGTTGGATGCAACTCATAAGCATGGATGGAGTTCATAGACAGTGTACAATCAGGACTACAGTCTCACAATCTGCAAGTCTATTGTTGGTTAATATGCAAGATGATTGACATTAAAAGCATACTGCAAATGCACCCTGCTGTCTCAGGCTAAGATCAATATTGTCCACACCTAGATGAGATGTAAACTGCATAGATGAATAGTGGAACTAAAACACTGATGTTGTAGGAATTTCACCACTACACAATCTTAGTCCAATTCTATTCTGTACAATCTAACAAACAGTGAACAAAACTTGCTAAGACTATTTTGTACATACACACACACACACACACACACACACACACACACACACACACACACACACACACATGCACCCACACGCACACACACACACACACACACACACACACACGCACACAAACACACACTGTTATGAGAAAATGCTGCCACCAGCCAGACTCATCTGGCATATCAAAGATTTCAGTTATTAAACTCTTATAAAATGAGCCAATTGTAACATATTACATAACGGTAGATGCAGCTAAGTAGTCAATCTCAAAAAGGTGGGTGCCAACAGTAAATAATTCACCAATGTCTGTGATTACTCTTATACACATTAATAATTAGCAAGTTTTTGGAACTGAATAATAAAATGTATTTCTTGAAATAAAAAAAATAAGCAATGCACTTTAGAAATTAGATCTACAAGCAATTTGAATATTGTAGAAGAAGTACAACAGTACAACATTTAAAGAGACACACAACCAGAATTTAACAAGACTACCAGCTATAACCACTAGCTGAAGATTTACTGTAACCTACCAACTACAGACTTTTTAAAATGTTTTAACAATTGCAGAACACTCATAGGAAAAATGTGTATAAGTGCTACTCATGTGCAAACATTTTCTATCCAGTCCATAAAGACCACCATATCAGCAAGCAAAGAAACTTATGCCTAAAGTTTCAAACTGTAGCCCTCAAAATTTGAAAGAGTCAAGACATGTAGAGATTTTTCAAAAGGGGGATGTTGGCACAAATTATCTCTGGCAGTTATTTATTTAGAATTGTCTGTTATGACCAGCTCTCCTGTGGAGAGTCACCAAAGCATTTTAGATTTTCCATATCTTATCTGATTCAGATTTTCAAATCAAGGCATCCTATCTGCAATATCATGTACCTCTGTAGAAAGAAAAAGAGCATTCATCACAAGACCATCTTTGGCAGAAAATGGCAAATTTGGTGAAAAATAAAACCCTGCTAATGAGTTTGTCCATTTAAAATTGGTTTAATTTCCAGAACTTTAACACAGTTTTTAGAGCTTTACACATCTTTGCTATGTGCTTTACTAGAAACAGTTACACATTTTGTACAGCTTTACATTTACCTTGGCTTGGTGCTATTTTTCTGCATCTGGAATTATACCAATTTCAGGGCTCTGAACTAAAAATAGTAATGGGCCATGATGAATCAAGTACTAGCGCATTGTAGTTACAGAAAAGATCATTAGCCTCTACTGGTAGGTTAAAGTAGTTTAATGGGAAAATAGAACATGGAAAATACTGTCATAACAGACAAAAGGCAAAGAAAATCAAAAACAAATCTCAAAGGCACTCTGTGTGTATGCAGGAAAGAGAAAATCTGATTTTTGTAAAGGAAACTTAAGTTAATCACAGCTTCTGTTCTTTGTCTGAGCTGGGTGTATTGGTGTTTTTGTGTAATACCTTCTTGTTGCCTTTTTCGGTGTGACAATGCAACCATGAACATGAAAAACTGCAATAGTATGCAGCAGATATAAAAAATTCTAGTGAACTAAAATCAAGGATTGAAAAGTAGCAATGTTTTTAGAAACTGGATAATATTTTCGAGGTAATAAAATAACTCTCAGGAATTCTGAAACATTGATACACTTCACCTGGTACACTATCAGATTGCTCAGTCCATCCATTCTCAACAAGTTACAGTACCTTCATGATTATACTTGCAGCCTTCTGATCACATTTTTGTGAAAAAACTTTCGTTCAAATGATTACAGCAAAAGGTGAATTATGCATTATTCACAGAGAAGTTTAAGCTGTTCTTTACATATTTCACTACAGAAAAAAAACATAACATCTATATCTTTGTAAACCTGGATTCCACTACCAAAACAGTTTCCACTATTTTTTGTAAGCGATAGTTTCACCATATAACCCAAAATGCATTTCTGTGAACTGTAGGTGTCCTAAGAAAATGGCAATGATCTATGATGTTCATTCATTAAATCACTGCTGCAGTAGCCGTACTTATATGTGTTATATCCTGACAAGGATATAACAGAAGGCCAGCCTTACAAAGATCTGATTACTTTCCTCACACGCACATAGACTGCTGATGCATGCTTGTACCGTAACAGGTACAAGCATGCAAAATCTGAAGGTAATGCTACTCAATGCTTGAAGTCTAAACTTCAAAATGCACTCTCTAGAGGCACTCCTAAAAATGGAGAACATCAATATCTGTGCAGTAACTGAGACCTGGTTCAAGGCTCCAGAGATCACCCCTGCAATACCAGGCTACAACTCTTACCACACTTTTCGGCCACAAAACCAGGACCGAAACACTAAAGGTGGAGTAGTGTCAATATTCACCAAGGATATTCACACCACCAGGCTAGTTGCCCTACACGATGGGTCTGAAATTCTCCAGGAGCAACTAACACTAGGTAAGACTGCAATCCAAATTGTAGCTTGCTACAGATCCCACACCATGTCGCAAGATTCTCACTACACCTTTCTAAACATACTGGAAAACATTAAGATAGAACTAAACACACTAATACTGGGTGATTTTAACTACCCTGCCATTAACTGGGAAAACTACTCATGTACCAACACCTTTGCCCAACGGTTCTTGGAATTCATAAATTCCAATGCCCTGGATCAACTAATCCATAGTCCCACAAGGGGCTCCAATATCCTAGACCTGGTCATTACCAACATGGGAAATCGATGCTCCACACCTATGGTCACCCCCTCACTAGTCAGGTCTGACCATAAGCTAATCACCCTTAACATCCACATGCCACCCCCCCTCCCAGTAAGGAAACCTCCATAAAAAACTTCTCCAATGCCAACTTCATGCTACTCAAGTCAGAAGTGACAAACTTCATGACACCCATGCAGACAGAAACTGAAAGTTCAACTGCTGAATCCTACACTAAGGCACTGTACGAGCACATCTACTCATGCATGAATCGTGCCATCCCAAATAGAACCAAGATGCTCTCATCCAAAAAAAGAAAGCCAATCTGGTGGCCCCCTGCCATAAACAAACTTTACAACAAAAGGAAGAAACTGTTGCAGCAAAGAGGAAAATCCCAGGATGCAAAAAACTCTCTTACCAGCCTCAGTAAGAAACTGAGATCCTTCATAAAATCCTCCAAAGCTAGTTACGAAAATAAAATTGCCAAAGAATCCAAAGACAACCACAAGGCATTCTATAACTATGTCAAGAATTTAAATGTCAATGCTCAGATCTGCTCTGAGCTAAAACAGAATGGCATTAAATATACTGATCCCAAGGATATTGCCAATATCCTGGCAGATCGATTCATTGCCAACTTCACCCCCTCTCACCCCCTAAATGACCCATCTCAATACCGGAAGATTGCCAAATTCCGGTAATAACGGGCACACAGGTAAAAAACACACTCTCCAAAGCTAAGAATACAGCATCCATGGGACCAGATGACATCCTGGGCTGTGTACTACATGAAATACAATATGAACTGGCACCTCACCTAAGTGTCATGTTTAATCATAGCCTCACCTCAGGTTTCGTGCCCACTGACTGGTGCAGAGCTACAGTTATCCCACTCCACAAGGGGTGATCCACCTTGGACCCCGGAAACTACCATCCCATCAGTTTGACAAGCCTTATCTGCAAGGCCATGAAACATATTATTATGGAACTTATAAAAAAGACATTGGTAACCTTCAAACACTGGACCCCACCCAGTTTGGGTTCGTGAAGGGCCGATCTTTTCTCCTGAACCTGATTGACATCTTCGAATCAGTCTCCAGAGCCATGGATAAGGGTAAGGTGGTTCACACAGCCTATCTAGACCTTGCTAAGGCCTTTGACACCACCCCCCAATCTGGAATCATAGATAAACTTACTAAGCTGGGCATTAATTCCTACATCACCCAATGGGTTGCTAACTGGCTTACAGATAGAACCCACACTGTAAAAGTAGCCAACTCCAAATCCAGCTCCAGACAAGTGACAAGTAGAGCACCTCAGGGTTCAGTCCTGGGACCGCTCTTGTTTGGCATCTACTTCAATGAAGTACAGGCCAACACTAAGGGACTCTGGCTAACAAAGTTCGTAGATGACTGCAAACTGGGAGCCATTATTGAATCCCCAAATTATGTGGATACTCTACAAAAGGGCCTTACAGAAACAGATGCTTGGTGCCAGAGCCATGGGCTCAAGCTCAATGCCAAGAAATGTGTAGTTATCCCCTTTGGGAAAAAACATGTACCCGTGAATTACCACATAGGTGGCAGTACACTAAACACCAAAAGCGTGATAAGAGACTTAGGGACACAGGTGGACAGTGGTCTCACCTTGGATAACCACATCGCCACAACAGGCAGGAAATCCTTCTATGTGGCACATCTCATCACTAAGGGCTTTTCATCCAGAAAAAAGGAGGACATTGTCCAACTTTACTCATCCCTCATTTGACCCATTATAGAATACAACACCCAGTTTGGTATGTACCTCTCAAGACATCTGCAACAACTAGAAAGGCCGCAGAAATACTTCACTAAAAGAATCACAGGCCTAAAGCAGATGCCCTATGCTAACCACCTTAAAAAACTCCAGCTATACTCTGTCACATATCATCTACTCAGAGGCGATCTCTGCTTAACATACAAGGCCATGTCAAACCCAAAGCTATTGGACATGCTACACTTAAAGAAATCCCAATCCCTCAGAACTACATGCTCCAGGGATCTAAACCTTGTCATCACGATAAACAAAACATGCTGGAGGGATAGGTTCCTGACCAAGAGACTCCCCAGACTCTGGAATAGATTGCCCATACATGTCAAGCAGAGTGCCTCTTTGGCCCTTTTCAAAAGGAACCTTGATGATTGGATGGGAAAAAGGAAATTCACCCCAGGGATCACGTCAGTCGCCCTGCTAGACAGGAGTCCAGGGAAGTAAATAGTGTGGGAAGAAATAGCCAGGGAATTGTTATGGCTAGGCTTGTATAGGCCCTAGGGCTGATAGCCGAGTACCAACCTATGAACCTATGAACCTATGCCATTGGTGAAAACCAGCAGACTGGAGGACAAAATCTTTACTACTTTCTTACAGAGTGCTCCTCTTACAGACTCTAGAGTATCAGCAGTCAGCTAGCAATCTTCTTTTGCTAGGCAGATAAGTTCCCCTTTGTGGAAACCTTCCACATTTGGGCTAATTTTACTGCAATTACTATTTGTGGACAGAAGCTAGTTTATGTGAACTGATCTTATGTTTTCTGCTTCTGAACACTATTTTTGACAACTTACCTGTAACTAACTCTTGGTAGCATTGCTAACCACGAATCAGGATTCTTTTATAGCAGACCAGCTTAGGAGTCCCACAATTCTAACTTCTCCCAGCCCTAAACAAATAAAGTTAAACAGGAGTCCTTGCAACACAGCAGGCACAGTCTGTGTTTCAGCCACTGGTGAGTGACTCCAAAGCAGCTATTTCTCCTTCCTTGGGCCATTCACTTTTTCCTCCAGATCCCTCTGTTGTCCTTAAGGCACTAAGGACCAGGGTTCAGATGCATTCTCGGTGGCTGCCTGATCAGGTACCCCTGGTAAGCATGAGAGAGCTATTCCCATCAGTCTTGGAGGGGAAAGTGGGGAGGGCTTCTCTCAGTGGCCAAAAAGAGAACTATTCCCCATAGTGAAGCTCCAGCCTGCAGTAAGTCTTCTTCTAGGGGTGTCCCTAAAAAAATTAAAAAAAAAGAGAGAGAGAGAGAGAGAGAGAGACAAAGTTAAAAACATTTATCTTCCTCAGGCTCCTTTTATGTGCATTTAATAAGATTTTAGTGGATTCTCTCAGAGTTTATTGCAGACATTAAAACCTTTACATTCTGACTGAAATTCAATGAGTAAAAATAAAACTGTTTCCTCAGACTCTGATGACTTACTGTCTGAGGAAAAAGGAATGAAATGGGAAAAGGCATTCAATGTGTTTTATGCTTAAGGACCAGTATCAGATTCCGAGAAATGTTTTTTTTTTTTTTTAAGAGTCTTCTATTCAGGAATTTCCTTTCTCTGAAATATCTCCCAAATGAATCAAATGTTTCAGCAGGAAAATAATGATTTTCCAGCATCTCTGAAAAATATTATGCTTTATTAAGAATTGAATTGGAATGCTTTATTTATGCTTACAGTATATCTGTGAGTCAACCTTCAGCCCTTAAAAAGGCAGATTGACTATACAGTAGACTCCCTCTTACTCAGTCTTGCTGGGACTGGACCTTAGGCTGGATAAACAAATGGCTGGTTAATCAGAGAAAGCATACAAGATAATATTTATAGGCTATAAATCATCTAGAATAACAGGATGTGTATTAGCATACATTTTCCTAATGAATATTAAGTCTAAAACTCAAATGTCTCTCAGTATTTATCCCATAGGAGGCAGAAGTGTTGTTCTTCTGTTTTGTCTTTTGCTAGGACTAAGGAAGAAATTTGATGACCGGTTAAAGAGGAGGCTGGTTAAAGAGAGATGAAAATGTTTTACAGATCTGAGAAAGAATATATTCTGCCACGTTTTCTTTTAGATTTCTCAACTGCTGAGTTGATATCTTTTCTGTTGTAATCTGTTGATAATATGAGGAATATAACTGACAGTTTTCTCTCTTCAGAAAATGAGTATGAGCTGAATCCTTTAATTGATTCTCTTTCGCAGTAATCAAATATTCTTTAAATTTCCTGGGGATGTCAGAGATACAATTTTGATTTCTTATTTACATAAAGAAGTCTTATTTGGGCCCCCTGCTATGTAGGCCCTCAAACAATTTGATGAAAGAGGGGAATTAATCCAGGGGGTTACTTAAATTTCTCAGTCTTCTTTTTCCAAGTTTGTAAATAACATTTCCTCAAATTCTTTCTCTTTTTACAAAAAGCAGAACAAGCAGACTCTATAAACTTTTTAAAAAGCAAACTTTTATGCAAGTGTTGGATAATCAAAAAAGAACAATGAATCTTCCCTGAAAAAAGGACAGTCACATTTTTTGGAATGTGTATCGCTGAAGTCCTCCCCTCCCTACCATAGCAGTTCCATAAATTAGTCCCAGAACTTGGTTCTTCATTTTCCTCTTAGGAAGTAAGTTTTCACAAACCATTGGGTTCTGAATATAATTTGGAGGGGGTTACAAGCATTATTGGGAGCCTGTCTCTCCTTTCCAATGGATTCTTCCAAATGAAATTTCCCTGTTCTCTCTAGTCATTTAGAATGCTGTCTGTGGGAGGAATTTATTCCTTCAAACCAAACTTGAAAAGGCTTTTATTCAAGACTTTTTCTGTTGCCAAAGAAGGAAGCCTCTTGGAGAATGATTTTAGATTTCGCCTTTCTCGACCAGTTTTTGAAAAGATCCAAAGTTCAAAGGATTGTCCTTCTCAGTTTTTTAAAGAGATGAATATTATCATATTCTTAGGGCAACAGAGTTAAGGCATTTTCTTTTTTTTTTTTTTAAACAAGTTTATTGTTTTTAACATACAAAATAAATATCATAACAATTTTATACAAGTAATTAAAATAGAAATGATTATAACATTCAATAAAATAACCAAAGTATTTACAAAGACATCCACTACAATCAAATCAATTAATTAAACTAAAATACCATGCTATTGAAGCTAAGATTTTTTTAACAGATTTTGTAAAGTATCCCATATAATATAGTAAGATGTTTTTCTAGTAGTTCTTGATTTTATTGTCATCAATTCCATATGGCACACTACAATCATAACATTTTTAAATTCATTAAACGAAGGAGGAGTATCTGAAATCCAATTTCTGGTTATTATTTTTCTAGCCACTGCTAGAATAGACCATAACAAGGGAAGCTTAACATTTTTAACACTTTGAGGAACAGGAGTGTTGAATAATATAAGAGATTTAGAAATAATGAAATTATCTGTAAAAAGAGCCTGCAAAAATCATTGATTGACTTCCAATATTCTTTCAATTTTATACAGTCATAAAACATATGTGCCCAATCAGCATTAATTTCTACATTACATCTTTTACATAGATTGTCTTTATTATTTATTTTATTCATCGTCAAAGGTGTATAAAAGGATTTATGTAAAATTTCCAAGTAAAAAGTCTCCAAATAATGGAAGAAGTAGTTTTATAGGCAGATTCCAATATATATTGTTTATCTTGTTGATTTGGTGATTCACCATTAATGGAAGTGAAATAATTCCAATAGGTATCTACACTGTAATAAGTTTCTTCTCTGATAATTTTATGTATGTATGAAAGCTTACCTTTATCAGAAACTTTATGTTGTAAATTTAATATCAAGTAATCAATCAGTGTTGGAATAGATTCTTTAACTGTTATAGACATTAAATCAATTTTATTAATAAGATGTTGTCTAAAGGTCTGAACTTCTAACCAACAAGTTTCTCTCAGATCAAATTCTTGTTTTAAGAAGTCTAAATTTTTAACTTTATTATCAGATAGCAACTGATACCAGTACTTTAGATCATTTTCTGTGACTAAATGAGTTCTTTCAGAAGTGGATGACAAAAGCATACCTTGTGTATACATTATAGGAATATAATAAAATTCCATTCCTTATACTTAGGATGCATGAATATAAAATTACGATAACTAATAATAATGTTTAATGGATAACTAACTATATATTTTGGTGTAATAGGTGAAGTACAAAATTATTTTAGTAACCATAACATGGAGTTATTTACAATCATATTTTTATGTGTTAAAGAGATTTTCATGAAGTGAATACTAATTAGTTCCCAGTAATCTTTCCATTTTGCAACATATGACTGATCTATTAACAAAGTAATAACTTTTATAATAGAAGAGATAGTATATAAGTTAAAGTCTGGAAAAGAAATACCCCCTTGAGACCAGCTATTAGTATGTTTCTTTAATGCAATCCTAGGTATATTAGGTGCCCATAAGAAATTTAACATTAGTGTATTCAATTTCTTGATAATTATTTTTGTAGGTGGGAGTATTATTTATTGTATTAAGTATAATATCTTAGGGAATATTATCATTTTAATAATTGTAAGTCTCTCTTCCGTAGTAAAAAACATATTATTCCAGGTATTGAAAAGATTTTGTATATTAAGAAGACAGGTATTATAATTATTATGTATAATAGATTTGATATCCTTAGTTAATATTATACCTAAGTAAGTTATCTGACCTGAATTGGGTATTTACTAAAATCATTAATGAGAACATTTTTTCATGTATATATAGGTAGTATTTTAGTTTTTTCTTCATTAAATATTAAACCAGAAATATTTTTAAAATTCATCATTTTATCAAATAGGGACTGCATAGAAGAATTAGATCCTGCTGATGTAATTAGAACATAATCTGCAAAAAGTTGAATTTTAGATGTATTTTCATCTATATCAAATCCTTCTATATCAGTACTGTTTCTGATCAGATTAGCCCAAGGCTCCATTATTAAAGTAAATAATAATGGAGAGAGTGGACACCCTTGTTTTGTACCTTTTAAAATGGGTATTTTTGTGAGACATATGTTCCTATCTTAATGTAAGCCAATGCTCCTTTATATAAATGTTCAATTAGATTTACAAATGCATCTGAAAAGTTTGTGCACTTCAGTTAGATAAACAAGTAGTCGCAACTTACTGAATCAAATGCTGAACTTATGTCGAGACTAATAAGTGTTAAATCATTCTTTCTCCTATTTGCAAAATCAATTAATGTTAGAGTTCTCCTTATATTATCAAAAGTATTTCTATTTACAATGAAGTCTGTCTGATCTATATCTATAATGCCTGGGATGATTGTCTTCAATCTATCAGCAAAAATACTCATAAACATTTTATAATCAACATTAAGTAATGAAATGGGTCGATATGAAGCACATCTAGTTGGATCTTTATTGGGTTTTAAAACTGGCGAAATAAATGTGTATTGCCAAGATGGGGGAGTTATTAACTCATTTTGGGCCAAAATAAAAACCTTATGTATTAATGAGTATGTACTTTTAGAAAGAATTTTATATATCTCTGGTATAATACCATCATTACCTGGTGCTTTGTTTGATTTAAGCTTGTTTATTTGTGTAACAACCTCTGTATATGAAATATTTTTATCCAATAGTTTAGTCTGTTGTTTATTAAGTTTTTTATTCATGTTTGTAGTTATAAATTTCTTTATTTTATCTTTAGGTTTCATGTTAATGTTATTATGATTAATTTTGTGAAAGTGATTTCTAAATTCATCTAATATTTCTGGTAGACTAGAAACATTCTTTTTTTTCCTTAGAGAAAATTTCTTTGATATGATTTTGCTTATTCAACCTTTTTGTTTTATTTTTAAGTCTATGTAAGTATTTGGGACTTATTGAGTAAGACAAAAACTTGTATTTCTCTAAAGTTATTTTAACTTTATGAGTTAAAATTTCTTTGTATTTCTCATTTAGTTTGTTTATTTCTTCAATGACTTTTTTGTCCATAATATTTTCTTTATTATTATGCTTATAAGAGTCTAATTTACTTTGAATATCTAATAATTCCTTATCCCAAGATTTCCTTTTATTATTATACCATCTGATACTTTGTCCATATAGATATGATTTTAAAGCATCCCAAACATAAACAATGGAGACTTCAGGAGTATTATTTATGTCTAAAAATGTTGCACTTCTGAAAGTATATAATCTTTATAGTCTTTTAGTTGAGTTAAGTATGCTGGTATCCTTTTGATCTGAACATTGTAAGTACTTTTTATCATGAACTCAAAGACAATTGAATTATGATCTGATATAGGACACGAAATGATTTTAGAATTAATTAATTCTGTTACCATCTGGTTAGAAATAAAGACTCTATCTATTTTTGAATAAGTTTTATATCTGTTAGAAAAAAAGGTGTATGGTAATGATTTTGAATCTATCTGATTATTAATATCATTCAAATGATAAGAATTAACAAAATCCTTTAAATGTTTTGCATTAGATGTAATTTTCCTTTTTCCTATAGTAGTAGTATCTTTTTCATGTAGGATACAATTAAAGTCACCTGCTAAAATAATATCTCCTATAGAGAATGATATGATCTTATTAAGATGGTATTTCACTGTATTAATACCAATTCCTGGTATCCAATATACATTGATTAATGTATATGTCTTTCCATTAATTTGTATTGTAACCATACAAAACATTCCTTTATCATCTTCATAAGACTTAATAGGTATGGGCATACTTTTATTCCATAAAATAGCCACTCCTCTTTTTTTCTGAGTGTGCTCTGAACTAACTAATACTGTATATTTATTAGTGGCTAATTTATCAATATCTTTTTTCAGGAGATGTGTTTCTTGAAGGAATACTAAGTTGGCCTTATGTAAATTAATGTATCTCATGAAGCTTGCCCTTTTACATGGATTATTCAGTCCATTGATGTTTAAAGAAATTCCTTTTAGAGAAGTCATTTGGCATTTTTAAAACATATAAAACTTATAAACAGAATAACAATTAACAAAATAAGTAATGTTATACCTCCTCCTTTAGGTGTACCTTTAAATATAGCTGTATTTATTGAAACTCTTATGGGATTTTGTATAAGCTTCGTTTTTGTTTGTAGTGACAATGAGTTTATAAAATGTATTGTGGATGTCAGAACTATATACAAACAACAGTAAACAGAAGAAAATAATATAAGGATTAAACCTTGCACCCAGCCTGAGTTAAACCTCCAACTTTGAGTAGCACATACCACTCAAGTTAACCCCCTACCCTAAGCAGCAGTACCTCAGCTGCCACCTTATCAATTTAATACTGGTTATTATTAACTAAAGTTAACCTCTTTCAATTAGATTATCTAGTAAGACAAAGCTAAACATTTGATAAATCAGCATCATATAAATAAATAGAAACTTTTAGAAACAATTCATACTACTATGTACATCTATTTAGTATAATACATTTATAATCAAATAGCATTCAAATAAACTTGATATTGGGAACCGAGAAGAGAGAGAGAAAGAAAAGAAGTGAGAGGGAGAGAGAGAGAAAAAAAATAAATAAATAAAAAATAAAATAAAATAAAAAAGGGCATATTTACATATTAATGTATTCAACGTTTGTAAAAATAAGTTCTTATGTTCATTTAGAGTCAATAACTTAGGCTATTATGATTCAGACATTACATATATTAGGATATTCCTATTTTCTGTCATAGAAATGCAGTTAACAGCTTCTAAAAGACTTTAAATTACTTGCATCAAAGTTTTTTTTCTCACACTTATTATTGCCAGTTAAATAAAATATTTATGTTCATAAATATGGTTACAGATCATACTGCATAGCTATGTAAATTCCCAGATATACTTAAATCATTGTGAAGAAAGCCATCTATATTTTATATATCTGAACTGCTGCTTTAAAATATGTCACATGACAGCTTCTTCTAAGATAAAATCATAATGATATTTATGCTTGTCAGTTAGATAAGTCAAATGAATTGTAGTATTATATATGTTTAAATCATAAGTATTTACATACATTAATATGTTGCAGTCATGTAACCTTTCAAAAACATATGTTTATATGTTTTACTTTCTATGCCTTCTAAAATATCACACTTGCTTACTATGGGATACTGAATCATTTAAAATCATTATAACGTTCATATTTTATAAATTATAACATGAATAAGTAAGTAGTTATAAAAAAATAACTCACATTTGAATGTTATAGAGTTCATTTTCCATCGCAGAGTCGCATTTGCAGCAGTTCTACTTCCTGGTAGAGTGTTCTTCTTGAATCTGCGATGTGTCAGTGTGAATTCAGGGGTCAAAGTTCAAATTGACTGCATTCAGCTTCTCTGCGTGAATTCTGAGTGTTGAAGCTTTTAAAACAACTCGAGGACACTATTCACGAGGTAACCCACATCCCAAATTGTCTCCCTTAACATTCTGGTGGGAATTTTAATAAATACAAGTGACTGACATTCATTTAGCAATACAAATGAAACTAAACAGAGTAAAACCTTTGCGAAGTATTTTACAAGTTATTACAGTCTCTATGATAGTGAAACTAAGCCCACAGTTATTAATATATAATACAACTAATTTTTTATGCCCCAATTCAATTTTTTATACAAATCTTATTATATACATGTATCAGTATTATCAAAAGCATGTAAATGTACTTATATGAAAGAAAAGAGAGAGAGAGAAAATAAAATAAAAAGAGAGTAAGAGAAGAAAGAGAAAAGATAAAAAAGGAAGCTATAAAAAGTATCTACAGTGGAATATTACTTGCTGTTTATATTAATAAAGATAGATATGAAACATATTATTTACTACTGTTTAGTTCTAATTATTAGTAATTAAATCATGACAGATTATTTGTAAACAAGTATAAGCAATAGAATCATGGCAAAATAATTAGTAACAGCATTTAAACAGCATATATACTTTTTTTTAAAAAAGAGTTAATAAGTTATTATTCCACTTATCATATTTTCATCATTCTTCTCTCCCTGCCCTCCCCCACCCCTTACTGAATGCATAATCTAGAAAGAATGTCATTATTTAAAACAAGAAGAGAGAGAGAAAAAAAATGTATCAAATTACTAACCTTGGGTCTCTTTATCACAAAGAGAAACAAGTTGATTGATAGCTTGTTATTTGTTCCTCAGATATTTTGACTATTTATGAAACAAAAACAGTTCTTTTTACACAGAAAATAACTTTGATTAAATCTTTTTCAGAATATTTGTGGCTTTCTGGAGATGTAGTAACTGTATTTAAAGAGATTAATAGTGAAGAAAAGAGAGAGAGAGAGAGAAAAAAAAGAAAAAACATAGAACAAGTCATTTGTTTTTTAGTCTTTTTTTCTTCTCTGAAGTCTTCCAAGAAGCTTCTGTTGCCAACCTCTTTAATGAAGGACTAGCCCATTCCATTTCCTCTATTTTAGTTAAGGCGTTTTCTGAATTCTCTGCGTAACAGTTACATTTTAGTTCTTTACATTACTGTTTGGTCTGCCTTCTACTCCAAAGTTGTTTACAAAGTATCTAGCTCCTGTGATAGGGGACTGCAGATCACAAGGTATTCACATTTTTCCTTATTTAGATGACCTGCTTATCTTTGGAGAGCCTTTTTCAAAATGTCAAAAGTCACTTGCATGGTGTAAGAATTCTTCTTCTGAACCTAGGCTTCCAAGTAAGCATGCAAAATTCCTCTCTTATTCCTTCACACAGGATAATGTACCAAGTTGTCTTCTGAACACATGCATTCAGAAGACATTTCTTCCATAAGACATAGTGAATGTATTTCTGCACCTGTTCCTGAACTTTTCTATTTAGTCAAAAACATCTTAAGATATTAGGGTTCACGGCCTGTATGATCCTCGTGATTCTCTTTGCCAGACTGCATATGAAGAAAGTGGTTTGTTTGCTACATCTTCAACCCCCCCCCCCCTGCCCCGAATGTTCAGATTTCAGCATTGGGCTTTGCAAAGAGAGAGAATGGCTGTGGTGGAAACAGCAGATCTCTCTAAATCCAGGTTCTCCCTTCTGTCTAAAAGCTTGCACAATCTGCAACAAGATTTTGCATGGGGAGCTGTGTTTAAGGGGTAAAAGTGAAAGGTCTTTAGAGCAAACAAACAGACAAAAACACACGAATTTCAAGGATGTGTTGGCAGTAATAAGTGTGTTTAAGTTTCTTTGTCATATGTGATATCCAGGACCTCTGCTAGTAATTGCAGGCAACACTGCAGTGATATGGCACATACACAAACCTGGAGTTACCTGATCTTACCATCTGTTTAGATCTATTTATTTATTTAGTGGGCCGGATTCACGAAACCTCCATGTAAGACTTAATATGTCTTACTCGGAGGCTGCAGTTGAACGGTATGATGTCAGCATGCCATGCATATTCATGAGGGCATGCTGAATCATACCCTAGTCTAACACGGTCCGTGTAGGAAAGTAGGGAGCGTGTCCGATTGCCGAGTACAGCAAAGGGACACACCCCCAAAAGAGTCAGAGTCCTGAAAGTAAACAC
Organism: Protopterus annectens; assembly: GCF_019279795.1. Classification (NCBI taxonomy): domain Eukaryota; kingdom Metazoa; phylum Chordata; order Ceratodontiformes; family Protopteridae; genus Protopterus; species Protopterus annectens. The sequence goes on from NC_056738.1 coordinate 286,311,083, forward strand.
CCACGAGCAAGTCCGCTGAAATGTCAAGGAAGACAGCACCACACATCCCCACAGACTAAACCCTACTGAAAATGTGTAAAATGTAAAAATAGCAGTTTCCTTTTTTTTTTATAATTTCCAAAATGTTTGCCCGCATTTGCGCTCGTTTGCGCGGGTATGCCCTTCGCTCAGCCACAGTTAGCAGACATTGAAAAGTATATAAGATCTACATATGCAAATTAAGCCAAGTAGCAATAGCGTAGCGGTAGAGACGTCGGCCAAAGAGGAGGTAGTCACGGTTCGAGCACCCACAATATCATTCTCCATTTTTATTTAAATAAGTATGAAACAATCCCCTGACATATATAACTATAACTTAAGTAAAATGTAATGAAATGGCCCATGTATTTGTGAACAAAACCGATGTAATATATAAAAAAAGATCATAATTGCCCATAGCCTAGCAACGCTTTAACAAGCTTAATATGAGTGCCCGTAGCTGAGTAGCACTTTAACAAGCTTAATATGAGTGCCTGTAGCTGAGCAGTGCTTTAACAAGCTTAATATGAGTGCTTATAGCTAAATAACATGTTACCCAGCGTAAGCCATTTGCACGGAGCTGCGCATCGCGCCAACCAGCTCACCGTTGGGCAATGTTGGGCAAGCTGTAGCAAAGTCGCCTTTACACAAACACACCTCCTAGCCTGTCTAGACAGTAGTAAAATAAAAAAGCAATGACAAGGGTCGGACCCAGGATACTGTGCACCATAGTCAAAGTACTGAACCACTAAGCCATGACAGTTGTACTTAGAAATACAGTATTACCATACATATAGGAATGAATGAAAATATAACCATGACAAAGCAGGTTTGCTGTAAGCTGAGAAATATCCAAAATGGCCAATCACAGATAAGTGCGGGAAAACCGGCATATATAAGCTCCATAGATGGGAATACACACCATAACTGATTGTGGTACCCATTTGCAGTCAGGATGGCAGGTGCAGGAGAGGGAAATCGCTTTATAGCACAAAGGTGGGGCGTTGAGAAGTCAAAATATATGGTTTGGCTCCTAGTCCACCATCATGAAGGCCAACTCATGCAGGGCCAGTTTCAATGGGGAGCGTACAAGGCAGAGGCGTGGAACCGGTTGGCACATGATCTCACCAGTGCCACAGACATTCCGAGGACTGGTGAATAGGTCCATCACCACCATGCGGACCTGAAGCGACGAAAGGAGGACCAACTGAACCGATGGATCCAGGAGGCCCGCCAAATGCCCAATGCCCCACTACTGAGTAAGTATCCATGTAATTAAGTATGTAAGAAATGCTATCCTAGCCTATAGTATGGATAGGTATGTTCTAATATTCCTTCATTTATATTACAGCTGCAGGTGTTCGTTCCGCGAATCGGCAAGCCTATGCTGATAGGCTGGCAAGGTTGCACCACCAGGCAGGTTAGTAATTATTCTGCTGGTATTGTTATGGAATATAAGTGAGACAGCCTGTAAAAGAGTTCAGTGTTGTAACCCAGTAATAAAGGTCAAATAAGCCTAGAAGAAAGATTCTGCTAGTATTGTAAGATTAGATAAGTGATGCAACCTGGAAAAGAGTGTATTGCAATCCAGTAATAAAGATTAAACACGTCTCAAATAGAGTTTCCACCTGTATTGTAATATCAGATAACTGCTTCAGCCTGAAAATGAGTGTTGTAATCAATCAACAAAGGATAGACAAGTGTCGAATACATCCTTGTAAATTCTGCCATATGAAATAAGTGAGTCAACTGGAAAGGATTGTTGTAACCCAGTAATAAATGTTAATAAAGCCTAGAATTAAGTACCATCCTGAAATGTAACTATAAAATAAGTGAGAGAGTGTGAGAAAGACAGTTTGAAGCTACCAAGAAAGCTGTAATAAGTCTGGAATAAAGGTATACTGCATTCACTACATAATGAAATGAATGAGACAGCCACAACCAAAGAGTGAAATGTCTTTAATAAAGTACACAACCTGGACTGTGTCCATCCCACAATTTGAATATGTTGCTGTACCCTTGCATTATGGAGATAGTATGGTTGTATGAAATGCTGAACATCCACAGTTGTCTAGACCCATATAAATCAAATGTAGCAGGATGCTTTACATGAACACAGCCAGATATGAACATATATGAATAAAAATGGAATGTATATTAATGTAGCAATAACATCCCCATCACCAACATTCCTAAGGTTACATACAGGAAACTGTACTAATACATGTAGGGGATATATATCTGCATCTACTAGGAATGTACAGTATATGTATAGGTAGTTTAAGTTGTTAATGTAATATTTCTCCACCCTACCCTATTCTCACAAATGATACCATTCCACACCAAACTGGGTATGTGTATTCACAATTAATTCCCATGGACATTTGTCCTGTTGGTTTATATATATCTGCATGTACGTTGATGCATGCGCCCTGTTCACATATCCAAACCTGATGTCCTGTTGCCACCAATGAACCCTGCATGCTGTTGGAATGTCCACTGTTGTTCTAAATATGCATGTGTTATGCTTGCTGCTCAATGTTCGGAATTCATGTGTGTTTGGTTAATGGGAATACAGATGCATGCTGTTACAACTAATTTTGAATGGTGTTGTTTGTTACTAACCCAAAATGCCATATAATACTGCTAAACATAAGACAACATGGAAGGCGGTTTCCAGTGGACCCACCTCTCCCACCTCATCTGGCGAGTTCACCTGGCACCAGTGACCAGGCCGGGACCTCCTCCTCCGGTGGCCCTGTGCCACCTTCAGGTGGAAGTGCTGCAGGGGATGGGGCTAGAATCCCCTCTGCAAGCATGGCCAGAGGAGAGCCTCCACTCACCCTCCATAGGGTCCGGTCTGTGGTGCGTAGTAAGATCAGGTGTTCCGTGACTGATCCCCTACGCCAGCTTGAGGCGAGAGTGGCGCAACTCACGGGTGTGCCTGCCAGTCCTATCCAGCCCCCAGCACAGCCCCAGCCTGGGCTGTGAAGGCGCAGTGGTAACTGCCCATGGGTGGGGATCTCAGTTCCACTGTTGCCATCTGTGGGCTCATGGGCTTGCGATATACAAACATCCGTCCCCGTCAATTGTGTTTACCCCCCACATGTGTCATATTCTACCCCTGTATGCATCTTGTTTGTCTTGTCTGTTAACCTCCCCAACCTACCTCCCCAAATATACCTACATCCTGTACCTCACATTCCACTCTCACCTGAAAAAAAAATAAAAAAAGGGCACGCTGTTCCCACAAAACAATTACGCCCCATACATAGCTGCCTATTTCGCATACATGTCTGCTGGACATGTAAACTGATAATTACAATTGGCTGTACAACATACTTAGTTGTCCTCACCCCTCTCCCAGGGATGGAACGTGTCAAATCTCACTCTAAATTTCTAACATATGCACAGCTGTTGCTGGTAAAGAATTGGGCAGCTATGGGCCTTCCCTACATCCTTCCTGCACATCCCAAACTTGTTTTCCTACTGTCCTACCCTCTTTGTGCCACCTTTTTCACCACTGTCCTATTTCCCCATTTTCTTTTCTTTAAAAGAAATTAGCGTGGGTGTTAGCGGGAGTAAGCACTTTTAAGCAGTAGTCAGCGGGTGTGCGCTTGTGTGCGCTTAGCTAAGCGTAGATAAGCATAGCTAAGCATCGCACAAACTCGCACAAACCCACTTACAACTGCTTAAAAGTGCCTTAGTCACTCTGTATGACAAGGCCTGTAGTCTGCTCATCAGCAAAATAAAATACCCCTATTAGTCTCGAACCCCGGACCTTGAAAACACTAGACTGCATGAATTACCACTGAGCCACAGCAGATATACAAGAGCTCGGTGCTGAAAGAAACATATCATGAAATACAATGAGTGAATGTAAAGGGAAAATAGGAAGGCCATTACACAAAGCTTGTTCTGTGTATCTTTACTGGCAATTCATGTGGAATTGCATTACATGAGTGTGATAAGAGAAACAGCCATGCTAGTAGGTAATAATGTTACAGTAGCACCTTACAAACCCCACACAATATTAGAGCAGGATAAACACCACCATATTTGAATAGGTAAGAGGCCAGACTTCGCAACTGTGACTGATTTACAGGGATGCCCCTGATTTGCAAACAAATGTTACCTGTGCCCCACTGACTCCCTGTGAAATGTACTAACAGTAGGCAGAAAGGTGGGGAATCCCATGTAATGGTAACTGTCAATAAGTTACAGTAGACACTACTTGCATGTCAGAAATGGTGTAGTAATACATATGCTCAAAATACCCCACAGTCACAACTGCAGAATATCTGAAATATATCACGGGTGTATCCCACTGATATGTACCTTTCCCTGAGGCTGGTCAAATATATACCTGAAAGTATCTCAGGCCTGGAAGTGTCAGAAACAGACAGGCATATCAGCCAGTCTGCTGTTACACACTCTGCAAATAGCTGTAGAATTACTTCCACAAGCATGCCCTTATGTAGGAGTACAACACAGAAATATCAAAGGATGTAGCCATCTAACATACTAATGACAGTATAGCAGTTCACAAGCACTGCATGTGCCTGATAATCATAATTGTTAGTACAATATACGTAGTTGTCCTCAACCCTCTCTCAGGGGTGGAAGGTTTCAAATGTCACCCCACATGTCAAACATATGTACAGCTATTGCAGTTAAAGAAATGTGCAGCTATGGACCTTCCCTACACCCAGCCTACACATCCCTAGCTGGTGTCCCCACTGACTTCCTGCTTCCCGCTTACAACTGTTTAAAAGTGCCTTATTCACTCTGTATAACAAGGCCCTAGTACTGCTCAGCAGCAAAATAAAATACCTTTGTAAGTGTCAAACCCCAGACCTAGGGCTCACCAGACTGCATGAAGCACCAACAAGCCACAGCAGATATATAAGAACTTAGTGCTGAAAGAAATATAACATGCATTACAAAGAGTGAATGTAAATGGAAAATAGGAAAGCCATAGCAACACATTCCAGTAAAGACAAATATCAGGCATTCAAGGAGTGAATGTGAAGGGAAAATTGAAAAGCCATAGCAACACATTGCAAGAACTACTGCTGTATGCCAGTTAATCCACAAATGCCACAGGAAAGTACACACTCCCATGTAAACAGTGTTAGCATTAGCAGGTGTGAGTTAACATACACACTGAGAAGAGTGAACTGGAAGAAGCAACAGCCAGGTTTTTAGTACAACATGCATTTCAGTGGCTACAACACAGCCTCAGATATGAGAGATATACCAACATTCTGACTGACACAACAGTGTCCACAGCAAACCAGCATGGTCCCCACCTTGCAAAACTGAAAGGCCTATGCCTACCTAACCTATCATTTTATAGCAGTGTCCTGAAATCACAGTGAGAACTGCAATTACCACACAGCAGGCTGCATGCAATTACTAAATGCTGGCCACCAATTGGTGCAGAGGCCATAACATGCACATGTGCAGATACCTACAAAAGCAGCCTGTACTGCCAGTCCACATATGCAATAATATCATTGCAGCAACTGGAGGGAGACAGAGACAGAGACAGAGACCAAAAAAAAAAAAAAAAAAAAAAGCAAGCAAGCCAAAAGAAAAAAGCTGTCAGAGACACCAATCCACGAAATACAGAAATATAACACATCAACAGGTACAACTGACAGAGGTGAGAAATACAAAGGTAATGTATGTAACAGATATGTATTTGCTGGCATCTGAATAATGTGTCTGAAAGGTAATCTACATACTGTGAACCCTCCATATGTGTTAGCAGTCTGTATCTAAATGTATATGCAGATGTGCATAGGGCAAGGAACATACTGCAACTGTTAGTGAAGGCTGGATATACATATGTAGTTGAAGGTTGCCATGTGCACATATCAATGTAGGTTGTAGTGTGTGGCATTGAAAACAGCATGCAGTGCAGGTATATGTCATGTGGTGGCGAATGTCTGTGGGACTGAGCCAGTGAGGCCTGCTACAGCTATACGGCCTGAGGACAGCATAATGCATTCTGCACAACACTGTACAACATCATTACAGAATGGTATGTCTCACAACTGTTTCAGAAGTGATATTCCAACCATGAAAGGTGGGCAGTCTATGTGCCTAGATGTGCATGTATATGTACAGCAATGGATGTTTAGAAGTGTGTGTGTATATATATATATATATATATATATATATATATATATATATATATATATATATATATATATATATATATATATATATATATACATATCTATATATACATATCTATATATATATATATATATATATATATATATATATATATATATATATATATATATGTGCATAGATAGAGGTATGTATAGATAGATAGAGACATATAGATAGATAGATAGATAGATAGATAGATAGATAGATAGATAGATAGATAGAATATGTATATACATATAGATATAATAGATACATACATACATAGATATATATGTAGATACATATATACAGATAGATATGACTGTCTATAGATATGTATATATGTATATATATATATATATATATATATATATATATATATATATATATATATATATATATATATATGGTTATATATAGCGGTATATATATATATATATATATATATATATATATATATATATATATATATATATATATATATATATGTACATATATTTAGATATGTATATATATTTACATATATATATATATATATATATATATATATATATATATATATATATATGGATATTTATATATTGATATATTTATATGTATATGTATATATATATATATATATATATATATATATATATATATATATATATATATATATATATAGAGAGAGAGAGAGTGAGAGAGGGGGACATGGGGGCAGATGTATTGCAACAGGTGCCTGGTGACCAAGGCATGGACTGAACACCAGTGTTGATACTGCAGTACCATACCCTATTTCAAAACACGTTACCCACTAACTACCACATAGGTGGTTGCCTACCTACCACTGGAGGTGTCAGAAGGGAACATGGGCACAGGTGTACAATAGCCTCCCCTTTGATATCCACAGTGGCACACTAGTCTTGTAATCCCTGTACATGGTACGTGTCATCACAAAAGGTGTGTCAGCTAGGGAAATGTAAGCCAGTGTAATCCTCTACACCTCACAATGTCCTATGCATTATGTAACTCCCATGAGAACTACAGCAAGTCGAAAGGCCATAGACATACCTAACAAAGACTGATAATGCCCTCAAACACATTCCCTGACTCACAAAACCACAGCTAGAGTGCCTTGCATACTTCCTACACAGAGGTTACCACTGCTGGACATACAGAGTTATGTCACACCCATACCAGTCGGCCAACCACCATGGCAACACCTCAGAATCCGTCCAGCCTACATGACCTAGGGCCCTAATCCTTGTCACTGCACTAAACAGCACATGCTGGAGGTACAGGTTCCTATACACAAATATGCCATACCCTGAACTAAACCACCCAGCATTAACAAACAAGGCTCCTTATTAGTAGATGTTATACATACCCCTGATGAATGTTATAGAGATAGGTAATATGCCCTGTGAGTCACCTCTGTGTAACCGTTTCACAGGAGCAAGTAAAATTACATTACATGTGTCCCAAAGGGCAGGGTAGCATATGGCTAGGCTGCCCTAGGCCCAGGGCCAATAGCATAGTACCTACATATGATACAATGCACACACACACATGTACTCAGTGCAATACCAGCTATGTGAGGTTGAATGAGTGTGATACTGACTGTGTGCAAGGTCTGTAAAGGTGTGACAGCTTAGCGTGAGTTTGTGTCTGTCATGGTAGTTTGTGTCCTAGGTGTGAGGCCAGAGAAAGATGTGTCAGTTATCAGGATGCAAACACAGTAGATTGGCATATGTTGTGCCGTAGTTCCCTGTGTACGACTGTGGTGTTCCATTGTAGGCAGAAGCAATTCATGTATGCTCAGTAAGTGGTACTGCTGTTGAATCCAGCTCACATATGAACTTTTGTACTACCTGAAGTTGTAGGCCTAAACACTACAGTATGGTGTATGTTCACATTCCCTGGTAACACTGTCTGGTGTGTTTCCTATAGTCTGCACAGATTACATACCTCATGCATAGGTATCTGTAAGTAGAGGTACACAGTACTATAAGGTACACAGTTAATGCTCATCTGTGTTGTCATACATTTGTGTGTTGTATGTATGTGTAATGTGTGTGTAATGATGCCTGTACCATGGCCACAATCACATGTGTGATACAGCGTATGTGTGTCTACCTGGCAGCATGTATACTCTGTGACAGCAGTATGCTGGCTATATTAACAACTGTGCACATATGTCAGGTAGGGGTATGGCATCAAAGACTAGGGTGGATTACTGTTGAAACTGTAAATGTACATTGCATTCATTGCATGGGATGACAATATTCTACATCCATTAGCTTGATACATACCCCCAGTGTGAGGTTGTGCATTGTATCCCAAACAGTGTGCCGAGTGTTGGTGTATACTAGTTTGTTGTATGGAGTGTGGCAGGCACTGTCAGACAGTTGTGGGCTGAGCACTGATATGTGGTATTGAACATGTGTATCCCCTTATAGACAAACAGATGCTATATATGGCAGTTAAGTGATATCAGTACATTAGAATATTAAGTGTGCCACATGACTTGCTCACATATTTTTCTTTTCCTTCCAGGGTGATGGTGCATCAGCGTAACCCACCTTATACAGCAGCAGAGGATCAGGAGATCCACCAGAGCCTGGTAGACAATTTCTCTGTGCTGTTTTCCAGGACCAGCCAGAACCAGCATGAGAGGGCTACACTGTGGCAAGATCTTGTCCTTTGGGTAAATGACATAGGCATGCATAACCGGACATATGAGCAGGTACGCTACACTGCAGTGATTTAATTAGACATGTCTGGCAGCGTGCGTCTGATATCCACAGACAACAGCTTGCCACAGGTGGTGGAGTACCTATCCACCCCCCCTCACCAGTGTGGAGGAGCACCTTCTAAGTGTTGTGGCTCCAGGCCAACAACAACAACATCCACAAACATGTGTCATCATGGAGGCCGGAGCCACCCAGCATGTTGAAATGGAGTGTGCAGGTAACATGCCATATCTGTAGTTGACTGTTCTCTGTACTGGTAGTTTATGTGTGTGTGAGATGTGTACTGTGTGTGTGTAGCTGTTAACCTGACGATTCTTCTGCAAGATTGATATTCTGAGTATAATCTGTATACCTGTGAAAGCCAACTGTTGTACTACTGTACTTTATCATACTCACAGTGTCAATGGCACAGTTGTGGCCACTGGCAATCACTCTCATATTTTTGCAGGTCCCTTTGGAGTGACAGCAAGGCAGCCAATTCATGCTGGTGAGTGTGTAATAACAATACTATTGCTAATGACATGTGCATGTCATATGGAGGTGTAGTGTGTGCACATGTCACACACCTATGCATAATGCATGCTGTGCATGTTTGCTGTGAGACTATGCATATCCCATTATTCTCAGTAGCTGCCTCACTCACATGCAATACACAGAGCTTGACACACATGTGTGGCAACACAGTACTGGACATTGGATAGGCATACCTGATACACATGTGCACAACACACACATGTTTGGCATAGACACTACACCTTAGCCTGCTACACATGTCCAATGACACCTGCTGTATGCCCACCCTTCAGTATCCCACTTATCATCTATGCAGCACACATAATATACCTGAGGGGTAGAGGCCTATCATGTCCTTGTGCAGCAGTCTTGAACAAATAATACATTCATGTTAGGCAATGCTCACTATTGGCCACCTTACACATCCATGGAACAAGTGGCTGTGTAATTGTGGATGTAGTCATGTTACTGCACTTCAGGTACAGCATGCTAGCTGCTTGTCTGGCACACATTATTATTGTTGACTGACCACAAGACGTATGTTGATCATGGCTCACGTTACTACACCACATCCAGTTCCACTGACCACAAAAGTACATATAGCAGTTATTGTGTAGCACCATCATGTGTTGTGTGTGTGTGTGTGTGCAAATATATGCACCCACAGCTTGTAACACTTGCACAACATTGTTCTGTCCTTATACACATTGTGTCCCAGGGTGGAGACAATCACTGAACAACTACACACAAGCATCAAGTACACGTATACTGTTATTAACAAGGGCTATCTGCACTTGCACTGCATGTTCCTGTGCAACACATAATCTGCATGCTGACACATGTGCAGTGATGTTTTTCCTTGTGATACTGTCACCCACCCTCAAACAGTATTGTGTATGTGTTGGATTGCAGGTGTGTCTGTGTTTGTATCTGCTGTACTGAGGAGTGTGCCTGTGTGCATGTGTGCCTGTGTGCATATGTGCATGTGTGCATGTGTGCTAACATCGTGTACACATTTGTAAACTGTGTTTCCTATCTTCCTCTCACAGGTTCTGATGTTGCTCTGGTGGAGTGCAGCAGGGAACCTGAAGCCACTGCTGGGGATAGTGATAATGATGATACATGTGTAATGGCACAGTTAGGTGTGACAGGGTCTGTTGTTGGTCAGCCAATAGACACTACACAGCAGTCAACCCCATCAATGCGCACAGTCATCCTGCCGATACATCCATTGTCACCAATGTCCTTAGCTGAGGGACAGCATACAGTGGGCATTGACCAGGGTAGTGTGGTATCATTGGCACATGCATCCCCTCACAGTAGCCATGGCCAGATTCCTGACATGGTACCACACAGGCAGATGTCCAGGGGTTCTCGTGGGAGCATCCATGGTCATACTGCCCCTGTCAGATGTGCCCACAGAGGTCTTTCAACCTCAGCTATGTTCCGGGCTGTAATGCAGGCACAGGCATGTATGGAATGGTACACCAGACAGGGTCTGAGGGAGCTTAGAGCACATCGCACCCCTATGAAGGCCACTATGCTTGACGTTGCGGCTGCCATCCGTAATATCAGCAAGGTCATTGATAGACATTGGGAGGACACATTAGATCTCTTCCACAACTACATGTCCAGGAGCCAGGACAGTGCAGGACGGTTGTGGTGTCGACGTGGACGTATGCCAGCAACATCATCAGCTGGCAGTCTTCGCAGACGACAACAAACCCGCAGCCACTCCCATAGTGCCAGTACCAGCCCCAGTAATGCTGGGTCTGTGCTGTCATTAGACTGTCCTAGAAGACCATGTGCACGTGGCTCTGGACAGTCCCAGCAGGGACATGTGTCCAGTCAATAACCCACTGCCTCTGATGACAGTACCCAGTCTGGCTTAGTACCTGATACTGTCCGTAGCACTCCTGCCAGGCACAGGTACCGTGACCGTGGCCAGAGACAGTGATCTGTATGACCTGGCAGGTACAGTCTGTGGCTGTCCACAAACACCCGTATATGGCAGGCACGTGGTGGAACTGTGTGCATGCATACACACACACATAATGCTAACACCTAGGGCTAACACATACACACACACATCATATCAACATTGCCCCATTTTGTACTGCTGTCCCTCACTAACACACACACACATACATGTCGATTGGATGTGTCAATGGCAGACTCTGGCAAACCAAGTGCACACCCTGTGCATATGATGAAACTGTGCCACCTCCTGCTATCTGTAACACTGATGCAGGAACAGGATAGCATGGTGCTGATGCACAGGGTGACTACATAGCACTGTAGTAATATTATCATGTTGTTAACAGTACAGTGTAATGATATCGTTGTGGGTATATCCGAGCATGCATGATGCATTAACATTATGATTATCATTGTAGTTTGGTATACACCAGTGTTAATTCCCAAAGTGTACTGTCTGCACATGTGCCACATGGCTGTTGTGTGTACCTGTGCCTGCATGTGTTGGGGTGTGGACAGTACATGCGTGATGTTTGCAGCACAGAGTTGCAGGTGTACATTTGTGAACATGGTTAGCATGGACATGACATGGTTTGACAGTATGCTGTGCGTGATACGGTTTCCAAATGTCAATGGTCTGCATTCTGGTAGTATACACAGCCTACATAGCCTGACATTCAGTGGTTATTACATGGTGTCTCCTCAACTGATACACAGATGTAGGAACCCGGTGTCAGTGATATCCCTGCAGTACTACACTATACCAGTAGCCATTCTTACTGAGCCCCACACATCCCTGGAAATAATACTCTTTGGCATATAGCAGTCTCACATACATGCCAACACACTATGGATATGTCCATCCATGACTGCAAATGCATACAGTGGCCTACAATGCATTCTACACATAACACACCTAACCACCACAAGGGTATCATACAGACAGTTACCTGTTGTCCAAGCCATGCTGTATTGCTTTAATGCAACTGTAGCATTGTCATCGGCCTGTACTTAACATAGTATTCCAACAGTACCATGTAGGTGGTAGCACCCATCATGTAAAATGGGTAATGGTGTGTACATGTGGACAAGTGCTATCTTGTCTATCCTGTGATATTCACATTTCCAAAGGTATTCTGCAGTCCCTCGGTGTATCACCTAAGCAAGAAGGTGTCTGTATGCATATCGGCAACAGTTGCCATACACCTACACTGGATGTCCATCACTCACAGACTTTGCTGTGTTTTAACATGTCTGACATATACGCCAGACATGAACTCTCATCCACATTAATCTATCAAAGCATTCATGGGTGTGTGTCACATAGTTGGCCTAGGACACAGATCACTGCAGTAGCCTGCATTGTCACCAACATACATGTATGGCCTAAGGTCTGGGAAGCTGCGGCACATGCTGGCAAAGGTAACAATGGTATTCATATGAGGCAGGCTTCACACATAGGAACTATTAAAGGTCACAGGTACATATCTGTATGTGGCACACACATACCTGATGTGTGCATTGAAATTACTGTTATAATAATATGTCATACAATAATAAAAGCAGAACACACAACACATTGGCAAACATACGCATGGCACTTGTAGGATTCAACCCCCACCTAACTATGTCATGATACTTGAGAGAGACGCATTAGCGCAGCGCACTATTCGCATTACTGGATGATTTCCCTTCTCCTGCTGTATTTATAGGGTGCTGACATCATCAGTCTTTCCAAAGAGGAATGTACATCTTTTAGTGTGTTATCCCAGTCTTCAAAAAGGCCATTCCTTTCACAGAGAATTGCATACACACACACAGCGTTTGCAGGATTCAAACCCCTACCTAACTATGTTATGATAATTGTGAGAAACGCATTAGCGCAGCACGCTATTCACATTACCGGATGATTTCCCTTCTCCTGCTGTATTTATAGGGTGCTGACATCATCAGTCTTTCCAAAGAGGAATGTAAATCTTTTACTATCCCTCAGTATGGGGGATAACAATATCTGTGCATTATAAAGTGAAAAGAAGATGCTCCAACTGAAGAAACCAGGTATACGAAAATAAGTATAGCTTTTGAACAAGAATCAAACCTGGAATTCACCACGATAAGGCTAAATTTTCCATAAAAACAGCTTTATTAGGTAAGCGCTTTCGCGTATCAAAGATACGCTTCCTCAGACCATAAATTACAACATTACTATGAGTCCCTTTTATATAAAACCATTTCAATAAAACAATCAACTAATTAGACAATAAATCAATTAACCAAAACTGAATTCCTTAAAATGGAAACGCCATGAAAATATTCATTCCTGAGCAAGCAGGAAAATTCAAATATAAACTTTAAGCAATTAAATAAATAAATGAATGAATATAAGTATAGAATAGATGTCAGTTGAATATGAAATAATGAAATTCTTAAAACTGTATTCAATATTCTATCATTCATATACATATATTTATATTTGAATCAATAAGTAGAAAAAGTTTGTTACATACAATTCATCAGGTTTAAAATCTTAATACTGATATCTAAATCTAACCATATGTAAATAAATAAATAAATATTCATGTTGGATAGACATAGAGCAATTAATATAATAAGTTTAATAATAATCATTAAATATAAAACCAAGTGATTTGTTAAAAAATCAGTCATGAGTACTAGAGAATGTGGAACATTCCTAACTAAGCAAGAATAAGTATATGATGTCTAATAAATCATATCGACATAATATCAAATATTATGTACGATGAATCTATCATAAAAAATTTTTTTAAAAAATTTTTTTAAAAAAATTAGAATGAACACCAGCAAATATGAAATACATAGTGTGACATATGTAGTGTAATACAATTCAGCTTATTCCTATATTACTTGGTGGGGCTATATATTAGTATTTGATTATTTGATTATTTGTATAATTGTGAATTTTTATTTCTGTTTATCTCCGTAATTTAAGATGAGATCTGAGTGTTATATAGCTATTGAGGCCCGGTGGAACATGCCTTGAGTTTAAAAATCCAATTAAGTTCTATCTGCTCAAGAAACAACATGTAGTCCCTCCTCTTGTATTCTGTTTAACAATTTGAAGTACTTTAAACACAAAAGAATGACCAGGACAGAGTTTAACATGCATAGCCAGAGCATTCAATTCATTACCACGTTTGATATCATAGATGTGGTTGTATATTCTGTCTTTTAATTTTCTCTTGGTCATTCCTATATAGAAACTAGGGCATAATGTACAAGTTGCTAAGTAGACTAAACCTGTAGTATCACATGAGGCATAAAGCTTCGGGGTTAAAGAAAAACCATCTATTGCAGGATGTTTAAAAACTTGATTCTGAGAGATGTATTTACAATAGTTACAATGATGGCAAGGAAATGTGCCTATCTTAGTAAAAAGTCTATTAGTATTAGTATTAACTATTCCTGAATTGGCACATAAGAGCCGTTTCAGGTTTTTGTTATTCCTGAAGGTAAATGAAGGGAACTTTCCTACTATATTTTGTGTTTCTTCATCAATTGTCATGACATGCCAGTTATTAATGATAATCTTCTTTATATGATAAATATCGTTGGAATATGTAGTTAGAAACCTAACTTTTTCTCTTCTGTTTGTATTGTTATTACTATAATTGCATGCTATGGTTGTACTGTAGGTTGGTTTATATGTTGCTATATTTCCGTTGGTGTTTGTATTTTCTAGTATATCAGTTCTGATTTGTCTCACAACAGCTTTGTTATATCCTCTTTCAATGAAAATGTCTTCCATTTTATCTGCTTCTTGCACTAAATCAGTGTCATTTTTACAAAGTTTGGATATTCTATTGAACTGACTCTTTACAATACCATTGAAAATATGTCGTGGATGCATACTATCGAATCGAAGTATTGTGTTTTTCCAACACGACTTTCTGTGTAACTTTGATGCAAGTTTATCTTTTTCAAGAAACAAAGTTACATCAAGAAAGTTTACTGATTCGTGTGATGTCTCAGTGGTGAATTTCAAAAAACTGGTGGTAGTTGCTAACTGTTGCATAAATTCATTGAATTCGTCCGCAGTTCCATCCCAGACCACTAGGATATCATCAACGAATCGTTTATAGACTATAACTTTGGAAAAATGCTGATGTGTGAACACAAACTCTTGTTCCCACTTGTAAACAACCAAATTGGCGTATGTATTAGCGCAAGGCGTCCCCATTGCTACCCCTGCTTTTGTATGTATAAACATTCGCCATAGGAAAATACATTGTTATTAAGGACAATGTCTAATAATTGACATACTAAAATCTGTTTATTACAATCGAATGAAGGGTGTGTAGAGATAAGTTCCCTTATAGCTTCTATACCTTGGTCATTTGGAATACTGGTAAACAGACTTTGTACATCCATAGTAATTAGTAGATGTCGACCTTTCACCAAGGGTATCTCTAAGGACTCTAAATAATCAAGTAGTTGGTATGTGTCTTTCAAAATACTGTTGATGTTGTTAACTACAGGTCTCAATGTATCCTCCAAAAAAACTGAAATATTTTCGGTTATCCATCTTTCCCCAGAGACTATTGGTCTCATTGGAGGTGGTAACAGACCTTTGTGCATTTTTGGAAGGCCTTTGATGATGGGTGTTTGTGGGTGTTCTATCAGAAGAAAATCATATAATTCCTTTGAGACCTGACGACACATTAACATATCATAAAGAGCATCATTAATGCCATTAATAATTTTTGTTAGCTCCACTTCGCCAATTGTACCATGAGTTTCTGTGTCATTTAACATCTCTGTCATATATTTTACATAATCTTGACTGTCTAATAACACAAGCCCCCCTCCCTTATCTGCTGGTCTAATACATAATGAATGATCATTAATAAGCTTAGTTAATGACAACTTCTCCTGCTTAGATAGATTAAAGTACATGCATTTTCTCTTATTACTGTAAAAATAGAGATAAAGGTCTCTTTCACACATCCTAACAAAACAGTCTACATGCCCAGGAAACGGTGGAGTAAAACTGCTTTTACACTTGTGTCTTGAAATTTCAGGAGTAGAGCAAACAATTCCATTAACTTTACTGTTAAAAAATAGCTTGAGAGTAACAGCTCTTGCAAATAAGCGTAAATCTATCATTGTTTGTGATAAATCACTCCCTTGAGAGGGAATGAATGATAGACCTTTATTTAATAATGTAATGTCATTTTCGTTAAGTACAAACCTTGATAGATTAAAGAAAATGTTCTCTACGGCCTCTGTCGCCTTCTCTGATGGTCCACGTTCTCTCCTGAGTATTTCCGTTTTCTCCTTCCCCAACTGTAAGAACGATCGCGTGGGAAAGTGTTCTTTATAGGGAAGGGTAAAAAAGCAGAAGAGCCAATTAATCTTTCCGGAGCGTTATGTTTCGGTTTGGCTCCAAGATTATGGTGTGTGTCCACTAAGCGGTTAGCCTCCTGATTGGGAAGAGGCGTTGATGTCGCTGAAATCGTAGCAGGTAGCTCCGGTGGTGTAATGAGGGCTTCCTCTGTCGGTTCTTCTCGTCGTCGATGTGAAGGGACTGAAGGAAGTGGAGAGCCAATAGGAACGCCTGGAGTCATCGTGTTATCTAAAGCGCCAAGTTTGTATGTGCATTGTCAGTGCGCAAGTGAGGTTCAGTTCTCTTGTTCCAAATGAAAACAGTCCCAGAACTAAAATCAGAGAAGTCTCGCTGTAGTTTTTTGTGTTTTATTTGTTGTAGTCTAGAGGCGTATGCACTGACTTGAGTGTACGTATTTTCTAACCTCTTGTTACATGATTCACTTGCGAAATTATCCTTAAGTTCTTTATTAAGCTTATTCACTTGTGCTAGTAGTTCATTTTCTATTGGAGCAAAATAATCAATAAGTAGCTGCATATACTGAAAGCTAGTATTTAAATTTATTTCCTGCCATTTTTTAAGAAGCGCAGGATGTGTCCCCACGAAGGCATGCAGAGGACACGTAAGCCTCTGGGGACAAGTTTAAAATGTAAACACGCCTCCATGTGCTTTCTCTGCCATGTTAGACGTTGCAGCTTATACAAGTCATTTTCCAGTTCTTTTAGTTTTGTTTTAAAACATTCATTGTTATCTAAATTGTCATTATTTGGTGCCATAGTGCAAGCACTAAAATCCAAAGCCAATAAAGGGTTAGTGGTATACCTAGTGATGGAAGTCCATTGCTGTTCACTTAGTGTTACCCTCGGTTCAGGATTGTAGTCAAGCTCGACATCTTGGTTTGCCATAACGTGTGGAGAAGCAGCCCCAAAGCAAAACGATAAATATAAAGTGAAAAGAAGATGCTCCAACTGAAGAAACCAGGTATACGAAAATAAGTATAGCTTTTGAACAAGAATCAAACCTGGAATTCACCACGATAAGGCTAAATTTTCCATAAAAACAGCTTTATTAGGTAAGCGCTTTCGCGTATCAAAGATACGCTTCCTCAGACCATAAATTACAACATTACTATGAGTCCCTTTTATATAAAACCATTTCAATAAAACAATCAACTAATTAGACAATAAATCAATTAACCAAAACTGAATTCCTTAAAATGGAAACGCCATGAAAATATTCATTCCTGAGCAAGCAGGAAAATTCAAATATAAACTTTAAGCAATTAAATAAATAAATGAATGAATATAAGTATAGAATAGATGTCAGTTGAATATGAAATAATGAAATTCTTAAAACTGTATTCAATATTCTATCATTCATGTACATATATTTATATTTGAATCAATAAGTAGAAAAAGTTTGTTACATACAATTCATCAGGTTTAAAATCTTAATACTGATATCTAAATCTAACCATATGTAAATAAATAAATAAATATTCATGTTGGATAGACATAGAGCAATTAATATAATAAGTTTAATAATAATCATTAAATATAAAACCAAGTGATTTGTTAAAAAATCAGTCATGAGTACTAGAGAATGTGGAACATTCCTAACTAAGCAAGAATAAGTATATGATGTCTAATAGTAATGTTGTAATTTATGGTCTGAGGAAGCGTATCTTTGATACGCGAAAGCGCTTACCTAATAAAGCTGTTTTTATGGAAAATTTAGCCTTATCGTGGTGAATTCCAGGTTTGATTCTTGTTCAAAAATATCTGTGCATTAACAGACGCCTAGTTCAGGGTCACATATGCACACTGGCACTGCCAGGTTATGTTCTATACCATGCTTCATGACCACAGGACTTGTAACACACAACACAACTAGGGGGTGTATCCATATACATCACAGATACACGCACCTCTGGGTTGGTACCACTGCACTAAGCATGACAGGCCATACATATACAACTACCATTGTGCAAAACTGCCTTTTGATTTGGTGTGTAGTTCAGACCATCCCCCCATACCCAGGAACCGCACTCGGCTTTCCTGGGAACAATGTAGGATATGAAGGTCTTCACACACACCATTGTAGTGGTTGACTTCAGGTACACGAATATTGACTGGGGATACTACTCAGGCCTCAACAACATCACCCTACAGCCACTACAATTTGTGAATCCATGTGCTATGGCACAACCAGTCACCACAGCCACAAGGGGGAATACATACTGGACCTGATCATCACCAACATGGGGACTCTATGTTCCACACAAGAGGTAGAACCCTCATTGTTAAGATCAGACCATAAACAACTTTCCCTGGACATCCATATCCCGTCACTACCCCCAGCCAAGGAAATCACTGTAAAGAATTTCTCAAAAGCAGACTTTTCACTTGTGAAGACTGGGGTGGAATACTTCAAAGGCCCCGTGCTGGAGGATAATACAGCCCAATCTGCAGAATCCTTTACAAACGCGTTCTATGAGCACCTCCAGGTATGTATTGATCATGCTATCCCAAATAAAACCATGACTCCTGCAAAACAGGAGACCTGTCTGGTTGACCCCGGCCATATATAAGCTGTACAACAGAAGGAGGAAGCTACTACACAACAGAGCAATATCCCACAGAGGGAGGACATCTCTGAACAGTATTGGCAAGACACTTCAATCCCTCATATAATCATCACTTGCAAGTTTTGACAGTGAAATTGACCAGACACTACAGATAATAACAAGGCCTTCTTTAGTTATGTCAGGAATATGTGTGGAAACACCCAGATATGCTCTGAATTGTTGCATAACAGCACAAAATATGCCAAACCTACAGACATAGCCTACACCCTGGCAGACAGAGTCTGCACAAATGTCCCCCCCTTACCCCCCAAGGGTACAGATGCCCATCCCAAATGAATGTAACCTCCCTGACATCATAGATGCACAGGTGAAAGGTGCCCTCTCCACAGCAAATAACACAGCATATGTATGGGACTGGATGGTGTCCCAGACTGTGTCCTACACGAGCTCAGAGTAGAACTGAACACTCACATTAAGTCACTGTTCCAACTTAGCCTTACTACAGGATATGTACCCTGAGAATGGCATACAGATACAGTGCTCCCACTCCACAAAGGTGGTGCCACAATGGACCACAGGAACTATCACCCCATAAGCCTGACTAGTGTGGTAGAAACAGCTATGGAGCGTATTATCATGGAAGTCATAATCAAAAACATTGTGAGCCTCCAGAGAGTGGATCATACACAATTCGGCTTTGTTAAGGGCAGATCTTGCCTCTTACACATAGTTCATATCTTTGAAATGGTTACTGAAGCCATGGATGAGGGCAAGGTAGTTCACACAGTCTACCTGTACCTTGCAGAAGCCTGCAACACAATACCCCACTCAGGCATCATACATATGCTTACCAGCTTAAATATCAACCCCTATATCACTAGATGTGTTGCTATCTGCCTCAGGGATGGAATCCACATGGTCAGAATTGCAGGTGCCATGTCCAATTCCAGACCAGTTACAACTAGTGTCTCACTGGGCTCAGTTGTGGGACCTGTCCTGTTCGGTATGTACTTCTCTGAGGTTCAGACTAACACGAGGGAATTATGTCTAACAAACATCACAGATGACTGCTAACTGGGGTCCATAAGCGATACTGCAGCTGACACATGCTTCCTCCATAAGGGTCTCACAGAGATGGATGCTTGTTGCCAGAGCCATGGCCCAGTGCTAAATGCTAAGACATGCATAGTCATCCCCTTTGGGGAAAACAAGGTGCACACAAATTACCACATAAGTGGTAATCCATTAAGTACAGAGGATGTATTTACAGATTTGGGGACCAACATAGATCGTAACCTCTCCTTTGCTAATCACATTGACAGAGTCATTGCAAAGACCTTTATATAGCCCTCCTTATCACATGGGGGTTTGCATGTAGATCATGGGAGGTAATTGTGACCCTCTACTAGTCACTGATCAGGCCCATGTTTGACTACAATGCCCCTTTTGGGGTGTACCTTACCCAACATCTGCAGCAACTACAGTGACCACAACAGTACCTCCCCAAGAGGATCATGGGCTACACACAGATGTCCTATGCAGCTCAACTAAAGGATCACCAGCTGTACTCAGTTGCTTAACGCCTACTCAGAGGTAATCTATGCCTGACGTACACAGCCATGTCAAACCCAGAAGTAATGGACATGCTCCACCTCATAACATCCAAGACCCTTAGAGCTACACACTCCAGGGACTTAAACCTCAGCACAAAACTAAATAGGATATGCTGCAGGGACAGATTCATTACCCAGAGGCTCCCTCACTCTGGAATTGAATCCCAATTAGAGTTAGACATAGCCCCTCGCCAACCCTCTTCCAGCAAAATCCAGCCGCATGGATGGGAACTTGCAAATTCACCCCTGGGATCTCCACTGTGTCCCTGCTTGACAGAGGCACAGCAAACTAGCCTTAAAGGGTGCCTTCTGTGACCTACTTTACAGAGGCACAGTAGGCTACTCTACTGGGGAGGCAGACGCCAAATACACTCTGCCTAGGCTTATGAATTCCCTAGGGCAGACAGCCTAGTATCGACCTCTGCACCTATGTTTATGTTCAGGATGCACAATATTTGTTGCTGATACTGTTTGCAGGTCTTTATTGCCATAGCTTTCCCAGTTTCTATGAACAACTAAGGTATCTGTGCAACATGTTTGATCATGACAGGGTTCCAGTATATTAATATATGTGTCTGTTGTCATTTAACTGTGTGCACAGGGTGGATTGCTGGATCGTGGGAGGTTCCTGGCTTAACACATACAACTGCCAGATATGTGTGGTCAAATGCTATACTCAGACATGGCCTAAGTGTGTGAGCATGCCCAGTTCAGGCTTTCCATGGTTTGTTGCCTGACATATGTCTCATTTATCCAAGTGTGTGAGCATGCCCAGTGTGACCTTTCCATATGTTGTGATCTGAAGTCCACTACATTTGTGGTTGTGTGTGAACATGACCATTGTTGACATTTATACTGTGTGTGTTGGAAGTCATGTTGTGTTCTTACTGCCAGACTCCTTTGTGTCATAACTCAACAGGAAGTATGCTGTGCCTGCAGGGTTTCCATGGGATAGTTTGCAAAGACTTGTCAACATTCTTTCATACTGGCTGAACACTGCAATACTGTCGTGGTGTAGTGGTTCAGTACTTTTACTATGGTGCACAGTATCATGGGGTTGAGTCCCATCACTGCTTTAAATGTTCATACTGAGCAGACCAGACTGGTTAAGGGCCAGTTGGGCAACTATTAGCATGTTGCATTTTGTTCAGCTATGGCCTACTTAAACCAGGCTTGTCAAACATTGCTGTGTATTCACCAACTTGGGTGGACATTGCCAAACATTACTCCACATTGACCACAGTTGTACTAGTTGGTGTGTGTGATTCTGTTCATAGGTTCATACTAGGCTTTCTGCCCTAGGGCATTTATAATCCTAGCCAGAGTGTGTTTGGCTTTCAACACACATTTTAAGTGGAGTTTGCCATGACATTTTTCAAGGTTAGTATACTGTGCCTCTGTCTAACAGTGACATAGAAGTGATACCCAGGGTAAACCTACAATCTCCCATCCACTCATCAAGATTCCTCTTGAAGAGAGTCAATGAGAGACTCTGGCTAACCTGGAGTGGGAGTTTACTCAAGAGTGGAGGGAGCCTCTGGGTTATGAATCTATCACTCCAGCATGTCCTATTTATTTCAGTCCTGAGGTTCAGGTCTCTTGAGCGCATAGCTTGATGGGATTCGGATTTTCTGAGGTGCAGCATGTCCAATGATTCCAGGTTGGACATGGCTTTATACATCAGGCACAGATCGCCTCTGGGCAGGCGGTATGCCACTGAGTTGAGCTGCAGTTTCTTTAACCGGGCAGCAAATGGCATCTGTTTGAGCCCTTTGATCCTCCTGGTGAGGTACTTTTGTGGTCTTTCCAGCTGCTGCAGGTGTCTGATAAGGTACATCCCACAAGAGGCATTGTACTCAATTATGGGCCTGATGAGGGATGAGTAAAGAGGCACGATGACCTCCCCTGATCTAGATGTGAATACCTTCATGATTAGGTGGGCTATATGAAATATTTTTCTAAACACTTTGGCCACGTGGTTGTCGAATGAGAGATTGCTGTCAACTTGAGTCCCCAGGTCCCTTATCACTTCTTCCATACTTAATGGGTTACCACCTATGTGGTAATTTGTGGGCACTTAGTTTTTGCCAAAGGGGATGACTATACACTTTTTGCATTTAGCTTGAGGACATGTCTCTGGCACCAATTGTCTGTTTCTATGAGGCCCTTTTGTAGGATGCTTGTGTCAGCTGGAGGGTTGATTATGGCACCCAGTTTGTAGTCATCTGCAAACTTGTTCAGCCACAATCCTTCTGTGCTGGCCTGTACCTCCGAGAAATATATACCAAACAAAGGAGGTCCCAGGACTGAGCCTTGTGGGATGCCACTTGTAGCTGGTTTGGGGTCTGACATGGCTCCAGCATTTCTGACCATGTGGGTTCTGTCCTTGAGCCAGTTTGCAACTCATCTAGTGACATAGGGATTTATATTGAAGCTGGTGAGCTTATCTATAATGATCAAGTGGGGTATTGTATGGAAGGCTTTTGCGAGGTCCAGGTAGGCTGTGTGGACCACCTTCCCCTCGTCAATGGCCTTGGTGTCTGTTTCAAATGACTCGACCAGGTTTAAGAGGCAGGCTCTGCCCTTAACAAAGCCAAAATGGGTAGGATCCAGTGTCTGTAGGTCCCCAATATCTTTATTTCTGAGGTCCATGATGATCCTTTCCATAGCTTTGCAGACCAAGCTAGTCAGGCTTCTGGGGCGATAGTTTGCAGTATCCATTAAGGCACCACCTTTGTGGAGAGGGACCACTGTTGCTGTACACTGCTCTTTGGGTACATATCCTGTGGTAAGGCTGAGATTGAACAGTGGTTTTGTGTTTGTGTTCAATTCTTCTTGGGGTTCATGTTGGACACAGCCCAGGACACCGTCTGGTCCCATTGATGCTGTGTGTTTTGCTTTGGAGAGGCTGGCTGTTATCTGAGTATCTGAGAAGTCAGGGGGCCAGCACTCTGCTGGGATAGATATTTGCCCTTTTGGCGGGGGGGGGGGGGTGTTTGCACTGAACCTGTCAGCTCGGATGTTGGCAATGTCTGTGGGTTTGGTGTATTGTTTGTCATTTTGGGCTAATTCTGAGCATATCTGGGAATTCCCACCCAGGTTCCTACCATAACTAAAGAAATCCTTGTGATTATCCTTAGCGTCCATTGATTCCAGGTTGGACATGGCTTTATACATCAGGCACAGATCACCTCTGGGCAGGCAGTATGCCACTGAGTGGAGCTGCAGTTTCTTTAACCGGGCAGCAAATGGCATCTGTTTGAGCCCTTTGATCCTCCTGGTGAGGTACTTTTGTGGTCTTTCCAGCTGCTGCAGGTGTCTGATAAGGTACATCCCACAAGAGGCATTGTACTCAATTATGGGCCTGATGAGGGATGAGTAAAGAGGCACAATGACCTCCCCTGATCTAGATGTGAATACCTTCATGATTAGGTGGGCTATATGAAATGTTTTTCTAAATATTTTGGCCACGTGGTTGTCGAATGAGAGATTGCTATCAACTTGGGTCCCCAGGTCCCTTATCACTTCTTCCATACTTAATGGATTACCACCTATGTGGTAATTTGTGGGCACTTAGTTTTTGTCAAAGGGGATGACTATACACTTTTTTGCGTTTAGCTTGAGGACATGTCTCTGGCACCAGTTGTCTGTTTCTATGAGGCCCTTTTGTAGGATGCTTGTGTCAGCTGGAGGGTCGATTATGGCGCCCAGTTTGCAGTCATCTGCAAACTTGTTCAGCCACAGTCCTTCTGTGTTGGCCTGTACCTCCGAGAAATATATACCAAACAAAGGAGGTCCCAGGACTAAGCCTTGTGGGATGCCACTTGTAGCTGGTTTGGGGTCTGACATGGCTCCAGCATTTCTGACCATGTGGGTTCTGTCCTTGAGCCAGTTTGCAACCCATCTAGTGACATAGGGGTTTATATTGAAGCTGGTGAGCTTATCTATAATGATCAAGTGGGGTATTGTATGGAAGGCTTTTGCGAGGTCCAGGTAGGCTGTGTGGACCACCTTCCCCTCGTCAATGGCCTTGGTGACTGTTTCAAATGACTCAACCAGGTTTAAGAAGCAGGATCTGCCCTTAACAAAGCCAAAATGGGTAGGATCCAGTGTCTGTAGGTCCCCAATATCTTTATTTCTGAGGTCCATGATGATCCTTTCCATAGCTTTGCAGACCAAGCTTGTCAGGCTTCTGGGGTGATAGTTTGCAGTATCCATTAAGGCACCACCTTTGTGGAGAGGGACCACTGTTTCTGTACACTGCTCTTTGGGTACATATCCTGTGGTAAGGCTGAGATTGAACAGTGGTTTTGTGTTTGTGTTCAATTCTTCTTGGGGTTCATGTTGGACACAGCCCAGGACACCATCTGGTCCCATTGATGCTGTGTGTTTTGCTTTGGAGAGGCTGGCTGTTACCTGAGTATCTGAGATGTCAGGGGGCCAGCACTCTGCTGGGATAGATATTTGCCCTTTTGGTGGGGAGGGGGGGTTGCACTGAATCTATCAGCTCGGATGCTGGCAATGTCTGTGGGT
This sequence comes from Protopterus annectens, assembly GCF_019279795.1. NCBI lineage: Eukaryota > Metazoa > Chordata > Ceratodontiformes > Protopteridae > Protopterus > Protopterus annectens. Next base: position 286,336,586 of record NC_056738.1, read on the forward strand.
TTGGTGTATTGTTTGTCATTTTGGGCTAATTCTGAGCATATCTGGGAATTCCCACCCAGGTTCCTACCAAAACTAAAGAAAGCCTTGTGATTATCCTTATTGTGCTGTACAATTTTTATCTCAAAGATGGCCTTAGATGATTTTATGTGTGGCTGTAGTTTTTTAATAATACTGATCAGAGATGCCTTCCCTTTTTGGGATTTTGCTCTATCATATAGTAGCTTCCTCCTTGTATTGTATGGTTTGTTTATGACTGGGGTCCACCAGACAGGATGCATGACTTTGGAGGATTGGGTCTTGGTTTTATTTGGGATTGCATGATCCATGCATTCCTGAAGGTGTTCATAGAATGCGTTTATAAAGGGTTCTGAGGTCTGGGCCATATTTTTCACAGGCACAGGGGCTGTGAAGGATTCCACCTCGGTTTGTTGGAGTGTGACATTTGCTTTAGTGAAAATTTTTCACTGTGGTTTTCTGGCCATGGGCTGGGGTCGGGATGTGAATATCCAGTGAGATTACTCTATGGTCTGATCTTACCAGTGACGGATACACTTCTGGTCTTAGGCATTGAGTCCCCATGTTGGTGATGATCAGGTCCAATATGTTTTCCCCTCTTGTGGGAGTGGTAGCAAGTTGTTCCATAGCATTTGAATTTATAAATTCTAGGAACCTTTGGGCTAGGGTGTTGAAGCTAGGGTAATGTTCCCAGTCTATGTTTGGGTAGTTGAAGTCGCCCAATATAATGGTGTTTGGGGAGACCTTCATATTTTCATGTGTTCTCCAGTCAGCCAAGTGTGGTTCCTGGGTTTAGGAGGGTGGTCTGTAGCAGGCTATGAACTGGAAGGCGGTTTTACCCACTGTTAGTTGGACATGGATAGTCTCTGATGCTTCATGCTGTGCCACCAACCTGGGGGTGTGGGTATCTTTGACAAATATTGATACTCACCCTCCTTTTGTAGTTTGTTCCATGTTTTGTGGCTGTAAAGTATGGTATGAGGTGTAACCTGTTAGTGCTAGGGTGCTCTTGGGAGCCTTGAACCAGGTTTCTGTTACTGCACAGATATCAACATTCTCCATGCTGAGGAGAGTTTGGAGTGCATGCATCTTGCGATTTAGACTTCTGGCATTGAGTAGCATTACTTCTAGTTTCTTATCCCTTGTGATACCTATGGAGGTGGGTTTGTCTTTTGAGCCTTACCTAAAAAAGACACTATGGGGGTGACAAGAGCCTTTAGCAATATCCAAAAGGCCACAGGTGACAGGTGAAAGCCATCCCTAGCGAAGCATCATGTCTTGTCGAGCATGTCATCCCTGGCTGACAGGCATTGGATCCACTTTCACTGACACCAATACTTAAGCCAATTGTTGTAATTGATCATCTTGTCTTCATATTGTGGCATCATGCTTGGTGAGTGTGGGATGATACTCAAGGTCATCAAGTTTGCATATATTACACGGTGGTAAATGCTGTTTAGCACTACCTTACATTGCTTAACACATGGAAATCATGCCTCAGGTGGTGCTGCTGGGCTGCCTATGTCGGATGCACATACTACACTCCCTGCACATGTTTGAAAGCAGGTTGTGTCAACTTAGGCATCCCTTTCACTATATGTGGGAGTCAGAGAGAGGTATCATTTCCAGGGTTCCTACTGAGCCAGTGTATGTGCTATGTGTTGTCTCTTTGCCAAGGCCAAGCATACTGGGCACGCCTCTTTCTACCTACTGGGGCAGGCTCAGGTTGTTCCTTCTCCGAGTCACGCTCTGCCTGTGATGGCCTTGTGAATGGTGGGGGGCTGTTTGGCCCAGGCCTATGCTGGTCCTGCTGCAGCTGTTTTCACAGAATCATATTATGTAGCATGGCACATACCATGACAATTTGGGTACATGTAGTTGGTGAGTATTGCAAGGCTCCACCAGATGTGTCCAGGCACCGGAACCGTGACTTGAGCGACCCAAACACACGCTCGATTACATTTCGTGTTTGTGCTTGTGCCTCATTATGGCATTCCTGTTCAGGTGTGTGTGCGTTTCTGATGGGTGTCATCAGCCACGGCTCCGGTGCATAGCCAGCATCCCCCACTAGGTGACCATGTGGGATGTCCCCATTGGCAAATGTCTGGTACAGCTGTGTCAGATGCCAGATATGGGAATCATGGTAGCTTCCAGGGCAGCCAGCACACACATTCATTATTATGCCCTAGGCATCACACATGACCTGGCAGTTGATGGAGGGGAAGCCCTTGCGGTTAATGTAGGCCCTACCCCGCTCACTGGCTGGTGCTTTGATGCATATATGCGTGCAGTCTATTGCACCCACTACCTCATAGTATTCTGCTATTTGCTGGAAGAGACGCATATTGCTGGCCAATACCTCACGGGAATTGGGGAAATATACATGATCACCGACATGTGCTGGCATGGCATCCAGGAACTGGTGCAGTACCCTTGATGCTGATGCCTGTGATGTCCCCATCATATCACCAGTTGGTCTCTGGAAGGTACCTGTTGCTAGTATTCTTAGGCCAACACATACCTTGGTTTCCACTGGGATGGGTTCCCCTCTGTTGGTTCTGTGTGTGAGGCGTAGCCTGCACAGCTCTACAATTTGCTGCAGGAGGTCTCTGTCCACTCTATAGCGCTCCACTATCTCCAGCTCATGTAACCCCTCGTAGGTGACCCTGGGCCTGTACACTCTTCTCCGTCTCCTCACTGTGGGTTGGCCAGCAGCATTTGTTTGTCACCACCCTCAGCCTGTTGCATATGTCGCCTTATAACAGCAATGGCAGCCCCTAGCATTTTTTGTCTGAGTGAAGCTTTTGCAGTTTTCACTTCTAGTAGCTTACTCCAGTGTTGCAGTGTCTCTTGAGAGAAACAAACTGCACTGTTGTTTGCAGTTTTAAGTGCTGGGCTGGGCTAGTGTTCTGCCTGTGTAATTGCCTGATTCCGATTGTTTGCACCTGCTATCTCTACTAGTATTCCCTGGTAGCTTCCTACTATTTGTTGTGTTTCCTTTTTCCTTTCTGTTTCCTCAGGGGGGAGCGACGTGCATACAAGCGCAAACATGCTCACAGCAGCTCACATGTGCGCACAAATGCTTAGACGGACTAATACTTGCTTATTTGGGTTAAAACGCACGCACACCAGTGCAAACGCACTTACGGGTCTTTAAACAGCCTTATACATGCTTACTCTGTCTTAAACATGCGCACTCATGCTTCCATATGCGCACTCTGTCTTACTTGAGTTTACATGCACGCACACGCACGCATACCCGCTCAGCAAGAAACTTTGGTGTTATCCACATATACACCTTCCATTTCTTGGCTTTCCCTGGCCTACCTGTTGACACACCTCTTTCCATGATGTCTAACTGACAGCTAACACATGCCACTCTGCTCCAATGAGCTTCACTACTTTCATACATACCCCACTTGTGATGTCACCTATCTCCTACTCTGTTACTCCCCATATCCTACTCCTACACTCCACTGATTGTGCTCATTTGCTATGTAAAAGTGTGATTCACTATCCTAACACTCATTTACATAGGATTGCCTACTAATGCTTGGTTACATGTCTTAGTCTGGGCTTCTCCCCTTAGCAACCCCTACTCGGTGGCCATGTTGTCTTCAGCCTGCTATCCCCTTACATTGTAATTTAACAATTTTCATAAGTTCCACATTTGTGGCTTTTATTTTCTTATTTTATGTTTTTTATAGTGCACCCCATTTGCGCGGCGCTGCGCTACGCTACGCTTAAACATCGGAAATCGCCGAAAAAAAAAAGTATTTTTATTTTAATTTTGCATCTAGGAACATTTCCAATGGCCGTATATTTGGCTATTGGCATGCTTCCTCAACCATATGCAACCTTTATTTGGAGCTGACAAGGCTCCATTGTGCTATTTGCAGAACGGTACTCAGTTGTCAACTGAGTACATTTCTGCAACTAACACGGCTCCTACTCGGACAGGTTTGTGCTTCTTGGATCACAAATTTACCTCATTTGCAAGCCTTTCGGCTGCAAGTGAGGTAATTTGCAGATCCCAGCACTGTCTGTGTAGGAGACATTTTAGGAGCTCTGTTACACGCCCCTACAGGCTGTTCCTGGATCGCTCGTCGGACATGATGGCTGCATGGAGTCTTACTCTACTCGTACACTCCGTGCAAGCCATCATGATTCTGGCCCATTATCTTCAACCCGCAGTTATCCCAACCCTCTGTAATCATTTTCAGCTTCTCATGTACTTTCTCATATTCTTCTATTTATTTCCTCTTTTATACTAAATTGTTTACAATATTACTGTTACAGCCTGTAATGTATTTCTTTCTTTAAATCTTAGTCTTTATTGTGTGATTACCATTTTACATTCACTCATACTTCTATGTCAACATTAGTTGTATTAGATTGTATTTTAGATTATTTGTGTATCTTGTGTATATATCAGCATTTTATTTTCCAGTACTGCCATGTCAACTATAACTGTACTATATTGTAATTAGTTTATAAAGTCTGTCGCCTGGATTCATATAATGGTGTGCAGGAACAGTGCAGGAGGAGCTCCTAGAGGCAATATGGCCACTGTGCGATCCAGGAATAAGCTGCAGGGACCTGCACGAGCGCTCCTGCACTATTCCTGCACGGATATAGCTCCTGTATGCAAATTACCCCATTTACAGGTGAGGAACATGCAACTGAGGTGAATTTGTGATCCAGGAAGCTGGCAGCCAGCCATGCAGGACTAGTGTATGAGCAGAAATGTACACGGTTAGTAACCGAGTGCATTTCTGCAAACTACAAAATGGAGCCATGACAGCTCCAAATAAAGTGTGTATATTATGTGGAAACCATGCCAATGGTCAAATATATGGCCATTGGCATGGAAAACAGTTGCAAAAAAAAAATAATAACTTTTATTTGTTTTTTAGCCGATTTCGGCTGTTTAAGCGTAGGGCAGTGGCGCGCAAATGGGATCAAGTCAAAAATATAAAAAATAACCTGAAATAAGCATTCTAACCAAAATCACTATTTTTCCATTATACTCAATGGCAGGCAGAAGACAACATGGCCAGTGAATAGTGGTTGCTAAGGGGGGAGGCTCAGTGTGGGATCTGTAACTATGCATTAGCAGGCAATCCTATGCAAATGAGGGGAATGATACTGAATCCCAGATTTCCCCTCAATGCGAGTCAGCACCCAACAGTGTAAGTGCAGGAATAGCATGGTTCAAGCCTAAGAGTTAGCTGATATCATGGGGGGTGTCAGGCATACTCTAAACAGATTGGAGCCCTGTGGCTCGGGTTTGCCCTTAGTTTAGCAGAGCTAAACAAGGGTGTGTGTCTGAAGCTGCCTAGTACTCTTTACATTGCCTAAGTGGGTGTGCGTGCCATACACCAGGTTTTAAAGAAAAAAAAAAAGTAAACCAGGAAATAGCAGGTCTGTGCACATTTAAGCACTGTGTTTGCACGGTGCTTCCCCAGGCTTAAACAGGAAGGCAATGGGAAGGGAAAACAACAGTAGGAAGGTAATCAAGGAGAACTAGTATAGCTGGCAGGTGAAATGTATTAGAATCAGCCAATTACAAAGGCAGTAGCCCAGCCCAGAACACTACTATAAACTATACAAACACCTTTACCACTGGTTTTTCCCACATACTCTACACCATCGGTGTATATAAGCAGGGAAATTTTAACAAACAAAAACAACAACATGATAGGAGCTCAGCAGCTATCATACATCAACATCTGGAAGAGGCTGAGGGTGGTGAGGATGAGAATGCTGTCAACCAACCCACAGTGAGGACATGGAAAAGAGTGTACAGACCCAGGGTAACCTACCAGGGGCTACATGAGCTGGAGATAGTGGAGTGCTATAGGGTGGATAGGCACCTTCTACAGCAAATTGTTGAGCTGTGCTGGCCACACCTGACACACAGAACTAACAGAGGGGAACCCATCCCAGTGGATACTAAGGTATGTGTAGGCCTAAGAATACTAGCCACAGGTACCTTCCAAAGGCCAACTGGGCATATCATGGGGATCTCACAGGCATCAGCATTCAGGGTACTCCACCAGTTCCTGGATGCCATGTCAGCACATGCCGGTGAGCACGTATATTTCCCCGACACTTGAGAGGCGTTGGCCAGCAATATGCGTCTCTTCCACCAAATAGCAGAATACCCTGAGGTAATGGGTGCTATAGACAGGTCTATATTACAAACACGAAAGTCCTAAACAGCGAATACGGAATCATTGACACATATTACCCAAACCGTGAATACACTGAACACCCTAAACCGCGAAATTCAAAATCTCAAAGCATCATAGTTGTCCAACCCCACCACATGCAACATACTACTTAACCAAACAAAATAAATAAACCACATACATACACTAACCAAAACCCTACTTCTAACCCTACACTAATCCTTACATACATTACTGTCTATGCACTTACCTTAACCTGCACCATAACTCTAAGGTCCATAACTATCACACACCTACCTTATGGAGCTCTACCCAAACAAAATAAATAACCCACACAGATACACTTAACAAAACCCTACTTCTAACCTTACACTAAACCTTAAATACATTACTATCTATGCACTTACCTTAACCCGCACCCTAACCCTAAGGTCCATAACTATCACACACTTACCTGACGGAGCTATACCGCAGAAGGGCCAACCATGACGATTCGACATTTCAGATTTCGCGCTTCAGGATGATCAATGTTTTCGCGTTTTGACATATACGTGTCGACGTTTCTCTATTTGGGTAAGTGGACCTTCGCAATATTAACAGGGAACCGCTATAAACTGCACGCACGTATGCATCAAAGCACCACCTAGTTAGCAGAGTAGGGTCTACATCAACTGCAAGGGCTTCCCCTCCATCAACTGCCAGGTCATGTGAGATGCCCAGGGCATTATAATGAATGCATGTGCTGGCTGTCCTGGAAGCTATCACAACTCCCACATCTGGCATCTGAAGCAGCTGTACCAGAGATTTGTCAGTGGGGACATCCCTTACGGTCACCTAGTGGTGGATGCTGGTTATGCACTGGAGCCATGGCTGATGACACCCATCAGAAATGCACACACACCCGAACAAGAACTCCATAATGAGGCACACACACAGACCAGAATTATAATAGAGCATGTGTTTGTGATGCTCAAGTCATGGTTTAGGTGCCTGGATACATCCAGTGGAGCCTTGCAGTACTCACCAGCTACATGTACTCAAATTGTCATCGTATGTGCCATGCTACACAGTATGATCCTGTGGAAACAGCTGCAGCAGGAACAGCATGGGCCAGGGCCACACAGCCCCCCCCCATCATTGCCAAGACTTGCATAGGCAAAGAGTAACTCGAAGGAGGAACAACCTGAGCCTGCCCCAGTAGACAGAAGGAGGTGTGCCCAGTATGCCCTGGCCTTGGTAGAGAGGCAATGCATAGCACATACACTGACAAAGTAGGGACCCAGGGAATGACACCTCTATCTGACTCGCACATACAGTAAAAGGGATGCCAAACATGACACTACCTGTGCTCAACCATGTATAGGGAGTGTACTACGTGCATCCAACATAGGCAGTCCTCCAGCACCATCCTCAATATTGGCACAGCCACAAGGTAAGTCACTCTTCCTACCAATTGCCAAATGGAGTAGTATGTGTTGTTACCTGTATCTATGGTATGGATGTAAGCATGCAAGGGAATCGGGTGGCTGAATGGGATGCCAGCAGATAGTAGACACCTATAGTGGCAGCATGAGATCTGTAACAAATACTGGTGTCACCATAGTAGCCAGTACTATACACGGTGACAAACCCACTGTAGGAAATGTGCTGGGCCACATCTGCATCCATATGACACACACATGCCAGTTAGAGAGGCTCAGATACCCAACAACAGTCTCAGCCAGCAGGACAGGTGTAGACAAACACAAACAAAGGCTGTGCTAAGGCTTCTGAATGATGGATATGGGTAACCTCCTCCCCAGGCCTACACAGACAGACTACAACAGGTCAGGCAGTGACATGTTAGTTCTGAAGGGTAAGAAGTCAGAAACTGAAATGTAGGTCAATCAAACCTAAGACCTGTAGTACACTGATATGCCTCTAGTCAGCATGATAGGTTAGAATATAGAATGAAATAGAGTACCTCGCATACCAGTACAGTCATAGCAAATGTGTACAAGTGTCAGGTGTGCACCCAAAATCCTATGTAGAAATGTAGTAACAGTCTGGTGTGCCCCCCCCCCCCAATTCAATGTAGACACGTAGTAACAGTCAGGTGTGCCCTCCCCAATCCTATGTAGAAATGTAGTAACAGTCAGATGTGCCCCCCATTCCTATGTAGACATGTAGAAACACACAGGTGTGCCCCCTCAATCCTATGTAGAAATGTAGTAACAGTCAGGTGTGCCCCCCAAATCCTATGTAGAAATGTGGTAACACTCAGGTGTGCCCTCCCATTCCTATGTAGAAATGTAGTAACAGTCTGGTGTGCCCCCCAATCCAATGTAGACATGTAGTAACAGTCAGGTGTGCCCCCATTCCTATTTAGACACGTAGTAACACACAGGTGTGTGCCCCCAATCCTGTGTAGAAATGTAGTAACAGTCTGGTGTGCCCCCCAATCTAATGTAGACACAAAGTAACAGTCAAGTGTGCCCCCAACCCTATAGAAATGTAGTAACAGTCAGGTGTGCCCCCCATTCCTATGCAGACACGTAGTAGCACACAGGTGTGCCCACCCAATCCTATGTAGAAATGTAGTAACAGTCAGGTATGCCCCCCATCCTACGTAGAAATGTAGTAACAGTCAGGTGTGCCCCCCCATTCCTATGTGCCACATAGTTACATACAGTTGTGCCCCCACAATTCTATGTAGAAATGTAGTAACAGTCAGGTGTGCCCCCCAGTCCTATGTAGACATGTAGTAATACACAGGTGTGCCCCCAAATCCTATGTAGAAATGTAGTAACATGTATGTGTAGGTATAATAAAAGTGGAGCACAGATTACCTGAGCTGGCCAAGGTAGCAAGATAGATTGTAGTATGTGTACAATATGCAGGTCTGCGTGTGTTAGGTTGGCGTGTGTTGTATATTGTGTGAGAGTGGTCAGTATGTATGCATGGTGAGGTTTGTCCTGGTGGCCATCACCCAGTACTGCCAATAACAGGGCCAAGTCCCCACAACTGCAGTACCAAACACAATGCTTCCCAGTATAACACATTATAGCACTAAGCCATTATAAATGTTTGGAAGTAATATGTGTCACCATCTAAAAGTTGGACATGGCATGACTGTCGGGCCAAATATACAAGCAGTACACAGCAGAGGGAAGTACCCCAGACAGACAGTGTATAATGTGTAACTGTCAAATGGACACACCCTTGGAAATGTACATACAGGCTTACAGCACATTATCTGGGCTTGTAGTAGGGAATAACGATGTCATTTGGCCAAACAGTGGCAGACCACAAAGGTCATAGGAATGATGTATTGAGAAACAGCTGATGTCCCTGCACAAGTCAGCATAAGTGAAATGACCCATGCATATCTGTGAGTCAGATGCAAGTAATGTCCATAGCACACCTGCACCCAGCTCACCCAACCACCACCCACAGGTACATCTCCGGTCTTATCCCTGCTGTTGGAAATGAGTACAATATGACCCTCACCTGTGCATGGCAATAGCGAAAGAATGCAGCATGCAGACCAGGTGCCCCATGCAGGTGTGTCCCTAGCTGTAAGCAGCACCCTGCCAACATCCACACCACTGGATCAATACTGACAGAAAGTATTGGCCTGAACACTTAGCACACCTACTCTGTCACCCCAGGTTAATATACTGTATTGCAGTCTGGGACTGCAGGACTGACAGAATGCAATGGCCTGCTACAGCTGGCCTGCATCACTACCAAATGGCCTAAAGTCCTCTGCCAAAGGCCTGTGTCTCACCTGTACTGCCAATGTATATTATGTCATGGACTCCCAAATAACAACATAAGACAGTCCACAGAACCCATATGCAAGGCCATGTGGACAAACCACAGTAACATGTCCACCATGTCCTACTGCATGAACTGTGGACCAACACCAATATACTGCTGTGATGAGGTAATAACTATAGGGAAAGTATCAGAGAATGTTCACATAATGTATGGAAGAGGATAGAATAATAGAGGGGGGTAGGGGCATGGGCAGCATGGAATTTGTAAAGTCCGAAACACAGCCGTGTGCACATACTATCCCTGGCTGCAAGTACAAGAATGGGTGGCTACAAACCTGCTCGTAAACCACAATGTGTAGGGGTAATGTCCTGAATTATGACCCCTGTCTCTGGGTAACCTGTGTGAATCTGTACAGCTGTGAGGTATTGCCACAACAAGATAAGGCCATACTGTCACGTTGATGGATGTACAAGTATGGGATCCTCTGCCACCACTGTACCAAGGTGCCGAACCAGTTACACAAACCCAGCAGCAAGCATCGGCAGCTCCCCCTCCAGAATGGCATGAGTTTGCAAGAATATGTAGGCACTTGACCACAATACTGGATACAGCTACATTCACCCTGTGTTCCCCATGACATCACTGCAAGCAAATATGTCTACCTGACAGTACTTGATGACATAAAACATCACAGTGTATAACTACACATGTCTGAATATCTCTGCTAACACCAGGACCATGTAGCAGAAGCAGCACAGACACAATTACCTATAGTAACCCACTATCCTTTGCCCATTTTGACCCCATATTGTCAACTGATCTACAGATATCCTGCAGAAACAGTTTGCTAGCTGTAGGTGTAGAACACAAAAGTCTGCACTGGAGTACAATCATACCTGGAATGGATTCACACATTTAATACAGAAGGTCATACTGGGCATGCTCCCACACTTGGAGAAATGAAGGCGATGTCAGACAATAAAATACGGAAATGTCATACTGGGCATGGTCACACACGTAAAGAGATGAATCCCATGTCTGGCAACAACAATGGACAATTGCACATGTTAGTGCATACACTCCTCAGTATGCACCAGTTATGCTTTGCACACACATTGGATAGGAATACACACGTATATCCAAGGACAACACACTATTATATGCCAAATATACACATACATAGATGTGTGGAAGAGAGTAACAGTGACAAAGAGCCTTCCATCATGAGGCCTGTCCCACCCAGCACACAGCCAAATGGCTACAACCACATGATGTGTAAATGTCACTTACCGTAAACATTTGCCTCTGGAATCCCTCAGCATTATAGACTCTGTGGTGCTAGTGCTAACTGTGTAACATGACTGTACAAGGCAGTAGTCATCTAGCAGTTGTATACACATACCTGTGGAATATAAACCTGTGTCCGCCTGAGTATGGTGTGTCTGCCTCTAGATGAATGGGTTATGGCCCATGCAAACACACTGCCCTCCCCATTGCCTACTATGGCAAGCCTGATGATGTCATTTACTTTGAAATACACCTTTAGGGAAGGAGTAGCCCACTAATCTCTGTGGCACGTCCTATAACTGCGTAATGCTGTAGTGTGATAAACTCGTTAAATAGGAGTTCTAATCCCAGATGTGGCAACTCTGTGTGTGTGTGTGTGTGTGTGTGTGTGTGTGTGTGTGTGTGTGTGTGTGTGTGTGTGTGTGTGTGTGTGTGTGTGTGTGTGTGTGTGTGTGTGTGTGTCTGTGTAGGGATCAATGCCTAGTCACACTCACTACAATTTCAAATGCCCTACTTTGGCATACCTGCTGATGTCATTCACTTTGAAATACATCTTTGGGAAAGGAATAGCCCAGTAATCTCTGTTGCACATCCTATAACTGTGCAATGCTGTAGTGTGATAAACTAGTTATGTAGAAGTTCTAATCCCAGACATGGCAACTGTGTGTGTGTGTGTGTGTGTGTGTGTGTGTGTGTGTGTGTGTGTGTGTGTGTGTGTGTGTGTGTGTGTGTGTGTGTCTGTGCAGGGATCAATGCTTTTTAGGCTAGTCACACTCACTACAATTTCAAATGCCCTACTTTGGCATACCAGCTAATGTCATTTCCTTTGAAACACACCTTTGGGGAAGGGGCAGCCTAGTAATCTCCATTGTGCATCCTAGAACTGCATAATGCTGTAGTTTGATAAACTAGTTAGGTAGGAGTTCTATTCCCAGACATAGCAAGTGTGGATGTTTGTTTGTCTGTGTAGGGAACAATGTTTTTGAGGCCATGCACATTCACTACGACCTCCATTGCCCTACTTTGGCAAGCCTGCTGAAGTCATTCATTTTGAAATACACCTTTGGGGAAGAAGTAGCCCAGTAATTTCCATGGTGCATCCTATAACAGTGTAATGCTGTAGTATGATAAACTAGTTCAGTAGGAGTTCTATTCCCAGACATGGCAAGTGTGGATGTTTGCATGTTTGCTTGTCTGTGCAGTGAGCAATGCTTTTGATGCCATGCATATTCACTACAACCTCCATTGCCCTACTTTGGCAAGCCTGCTGATGTCATTCATTTCGAAATACACCTTTGGGGAAGGAGTAGCCCAGTAATCTCTGTGCTGCATCCTATAACAACATAATGCTGTAGTGTGATTAGTTAGGTAGGAGTTCTATTCCCAGACATGGCAAGTGTGGATGTGTGTGTGTGTGTGTGTGTGTGTGTGTGTGTGTGTGTGTGTGTGTGTGTGTGTGTGTGTGTGTGTGTGTGTGTGTGTTTGTCTGTGTAGGGAGAAATGCTTTTGAGGCCATGCACATTCACTACATCCTCCATTGCCCTACGATGGCAAGCCTACAGATGTCATTAATTTGAAAATACACTTTTGGGGAAGGAGTAGCCCAGTTCTCTATGTGGTGCATACTATAACAGTGTAATACTGTAGTGTGATAAGCTAGTTAGGTAGGAGTTCTATTCCCTGATATGGCAAGTATGGATGTTTGTCTGTGTAGGGAGCAATGCTTTTGAGGCAGGCCATGCACATTCACTACAACCTCCATTGCTCTACTTTGGCAAGCATGCTGATGTCATTCATTTTGAAATACACCTTTGGGGAAGGAGTAGCCCAGTAATCTCCGTGGTGCATCCTATAACTGCGTAATGCTGTAGTGTGATAAACTAGTTAGGTAGGGGTTCTACTCACAGAAATGGCAAGTGTAGATGTTTGTGTGTGTGTTTGTCTGTGTAGGGTGCAATGCTTTTGAGGCCATTCACAGTCAATACAACTTCCATTGCCCTTCTTTGGCAAGCCAGCTGATGTCATTCACATTGAAATACACCTTTGGGGAAGGAGTAGCCCATTAATCTCTGGGGCACATGCTATAACTGTGTAATGCTGTAGTGTGATGTACTAGCTAGGTAGGAGTTCCAATCCCAGACATGGCAAGTGTGAGAGTGTGTGTGTGTCTGTGTTTGTCATTCATATCCTGTGTGGAGGTGGTTGCGATTGTGTAACAACTGGGCTCATTGTGGAGTGGGTTTTGCAAATTTATTATATGGTGGGCCTATTATATGGCACAATGTCCACCTTACAAGGATAATAAATATCAAACAGCAGAGAGGCTTGGGTTGCTGATCCATACCCCTACATGTGACATCAAGGCCTGGCGAACAAATTTGGCAAACCTTGTATTACTCAGAAAACACTCTCAACCCATGTCTCATACACAAACACACTTGCCTAGGCAACAACCGCTTTGATTGTATTACCCGGCATATTGCCTACAGATAGTAACCATGGTGTGATTGCAGCGGACTACAGAGGGCATGGCACCCTGTCCCATCACTACAATACGCACATTATTGCAGACAGTGTGCCTTCACTATGTTCCCTACTGGACACCTGCAACAACTGTAGTGCCATCAAATGTGACCCACAAAGGACATACCATGCCTTAAACACATGCCCTGTATGGACAGATGCCACTGACACCAGGGAATACCTGTATTATGCTGTCAGTGTAGGTGCAGGGTCAACCTGGTGTCCATTGCCAGTTCCCAACACATGAGGCCAGGACTGGCACATCTGATGATAATCTGTGTACAAAACATGGCCCAGACACCCCAGGTACAGTTCCACATGTCACAGAACATGCATGTGGGATGTGCGCACATCCTAGACTCCGTCCATGTCATGGACTATAGAACACATACATGGCAAGCATTGCACAGTACTGGCCACACACAATAGTAACCCAAATGACTGGATGGTGAATGCAATACCAACCTGCATGGGCCAATCCAGACACTACACCCCTGAGCCACACTGCAGACTACTGCCATGTGGCCTGATGGCAAGGTATATCCTTCACCTAACCTTGTATAGCCTTTTTGCACAGTCAGCCGCTACACACCTGTGAAGCGATGCACCCATGCATGTCAGTACTGACACTCTGTGTGTGTGTGTGTGTGTGTGTGTGTGTGTGTGTGTGTGTGTGTGTGTGTGTGTGTGGAGTATAATGTTTTCAACCCCATTCACACTCACAACTCCCACTGGCCCACTGAAGCATACTGTCTGATGTCAAACACCTTCACATACCCTTTGCCCATGTATTACCCGGATAACCCCTGTGGTGCATGTGATACCTGCGTATTACTGTATTCTGGCAACCTAGCTAGTTAGGAAGTCTATTCCTGACCCTGCCAACCATGTTAATGTGTGTGAGTCCCTGAGAGAGTGTGGCTGTGCCGACACCTGTTCATGTGGACAGGTACATGTACTACACCTACCTTATCACTCCTATATCACTGTTGCAGATGTCACTCACCATCAGATATATCTTTGGACAGCTCCCCAACATGTAAGCTATATGGTGCATGCAATAACAGCATACACATGTGATAGCTATACATAGTCAGGTTTTGAAACCCCATAGTGATAGCTATACATAGTCAGTCAGGTTTTGAAACCCCATACTGGTAAGTGTGTAACAAAAACATGCTTAGGTTTTACTCTCCCACCCCCTCCCTGACTTACTTTGTCTCTGTTTGTCTCTCTCACTCCCTCTCTGGTGGATGTGGAGAAGTACACCTGCTTTGCTTAGGCAGCAGCTTGTGTTTTGTAAGTGATGCTCATGATCAGCTGATGGCCTCTGCATGAATTGTAGTTCCTCTCTAGTTGATTGCATGTGGAACAGCTGTGGTAACATTGTCATAGCCAATTGCATGGAAACACACTCCAATATCTAGGAACATCATGTGGGTGTTGGGCCTTTCCATTCACTGGGAGCAGGACGTCATGTTGGTGTTTGGCAAACAGCATCACAGATGGTATTGGGATTTACCTCTAACAACATACACTGTGGAGACAGGCCAACAAACAGGAGGGGATGTGCCAGACATGACTACAGAATGCAAGTGTTGCTCTTCTGCATTTGGAGTAATGTTGGTTTTAACAGGGTGTGTGTGGATATGGCTGTTCTATATGATTTAATACATGTCATGACAGTGTTATGTATTTGAGGAAACTCCCACCTGTAGGGTTATCTGCAGTCTGGCAGTGTTTGGAGTTTTATGTCTTTTGTGTTACTCACAGATCACCAATCTGAGAACTGCAGAAGCATAGTCTGAGGATTACAGTCAGTACATGGTGACAGCCATGAGAGTTATTAACTTCATATCCCTCATAGGACATATGTCACAACAAACCCAATAATGTATGAGGGTATCACAGCAACATGTCAATATTGGCCCAGTGTTTGTGGCTCAAGCCACAAGTCTGTCAACCATTGTACATATGTCATGCAGTAAGAGGTGCATATGTTCTGTACACCATTACTTACTGACATCATACTTGATAAGCCAGTCAGATATCAGACAGCTAAACATGTTATGTATAGTAGGGGTTATTTCTGAGGACATAACTTGGGCAATCTGCGGTTGTGTGTACAGTACTAGGGTCTGTGTACTTATGGTGATTGTCGACAGTATGTGTATTGCGGATATGTACCTTGGCCTGTGCACAGACTGTGGTAGACGTCATTGTTATTGGTCCTGTTCTGTCTGATGTTACATGCTGCTCCAGTGTATGGTGCCATATCGGCTCACATGTCTGTAGGGCCCAACACACATGTGTCCCATACCACAGACAGGCTCGGACCACACCATGTCATGACCCAGTTTATGTAGGGTTAGTGTGTGAGTGGCACATATAAAGATGGTGTTTATCAGACGGTCCATATAGTGTCATATTAAGCTTGCATACCATATCTGTCTGTGGCTGTGTTCACATTGGTTGTGGGTATGCACTATCTCACAGGTGTCTGTTATTCTGTGCTGTGACATGCATGTAGAGCCTGCTATATTTGCAGATACATGTGTATTCCCCCACACAAAATGTAGTCCAGTGTTGTGGCAGTCTGCCTGTAGTTTGCACAGTGCTTTGTTACATGCCTAGCAGCTTAGTGTAATTACCCAGTGTGCTGTTATATCCAGATATTTGCAAGACATACTTCTGCCAGGCCACCATAACTGTAGTTATTTTTCACAAAGCAGTAGGATTCTGTACAGCTGTATATCACTAACGACTGGGTAATATGTGGCCATGTGACCTCTGCACCACCAGGTATTATGTGTCAGGACAGACTGGCGTGTGTGAATGCATAAACTGTGTGGGCATACATCGTCCAGTATTTACATGATATACCCATGTACATGGCTGTTAACATCCACATTGTAAGATGTGGTCCACATGTTTCGCATGAAGGGGATCTTTGTACACCTCTAGACTGACCACAGAGTGCCAGACTGTCCACATATATTGATCATTTCTTTGGTGTAGTCCACAAGATCATTACTGTGCTATCAGTGGTACTGTACTGTGATGTTGTTAGGCTGTCTGTCAGTAACTGATGACATACATGTCAAAAGCAGATGTGACCTCCCACACACAACATGTCTGTTAAGACAACCCGTTACAGTAGTAACAGTCTACATATATACCTGCAATACATACATGACATCCCCTTGCACTAAGAGGTTGGGACTACTGGTGCTGAGGTAGGACTCCACTCCATGTTCTGAACATATGGTAAACATATATATATATATATATATATATATATATATATATACATATATACATATATATATATATATATATATATATATATATATATATATATATCCATATAGATATATAGACTAATACATATCTACATACATATATATATATATATATATATATATATATATATATATATATATATATATATATATATATATATATATATACACATATACAAACTCAAATATATACATATACACAGCTACATATGTCTACACATATACAGATATATAGATATATATGCACACATAGTTATGGATATCTACATATATAGCGACATAAATAGGTATATCTGTTTAGATATGTATGCACATATATTTATAGATGTCTACATATATATCGACATAAATAGGTATATCTGTACATACAGGATGTGCATATGTCTATATATATATATATATATATATATATATATATATATATATATATATACAGAGAGATCTGTAAATGGCCATATATATGATGCACTATACAGATGTGTAGAAATACATATATATGAAAATATATGTGTATGTACATGTAGACATATATCTACATATTTATATGTATATATCCATATCCTTGTCATGTGTAAACATGACGGTTGTGTTTACCTTCCCAGATGTATCATACCATATGTATTTGATATGTGTATATTTAGATATAACAACATATATGATGCAACAGTAATATCATTAAGTACTGCACGATTTTGGAATTCACATCAGTTGTTCAATGTTATTCAGTATGTGTACTGACAGATATATTGGAAAAACAACAACTGTTTTCACAGCTGTCATGGTGTAGTGGTTAACTGTTGTGACTATAGTGTACATGGTCCTGGGTTTAAGACCTGTATGGGCTGTTTATTTTGTTGCTGGGCAGAACAAGGGATGTTGGAGGCAGAGTGGTTAAGTCAGTTTTGAGCAGCTTTAAGTGCGTTTGCACAGGTTTGCACAAAGCTAAGTGGTGCTTATGTACGGTTAAACGTAAGGGCACTTATACTATGTAGGCTTCATTTACCAGTGCGCAAAAGTGATCAGCTGTTATATTGCAGCAATGCTGACATCTGCAAAGCATGGCTCAGCCTGGTAACCAGTGCTCACATACTAGTTTGATAACATAGTAGGGTAATGACATCTGTAATAAGTATATGTAAAGCCTTGTACAGAACATGCTTCTATGTGCTGTCATTATAATAGCAAGTGGTGTGAGTGTCATGTCTGGGACACTCAAGTATATAAAACCTGTACATCACTCTTATCCATGTGAATGTGTTACATACAAGGGTAGTAATCCAGGTTACGTGCCGTCACACTGACATGTAATATATCATGCTGTTATTACTGTTGACAGTGCTTTCCCAGGCAAAAGTAGATTGTTAAATGTAGTACTGGCAACAAGCACCCCAGCAGGCATAGCTGGACTCTGAGGACTCACTGTCATGTTCCTGGTGTGTGAGCTGTGTCACAGTATATATCCCCGACTGGATAATGATCTGACATGTGGAAAGTAACTGTAGACTACTGTCTGTAGAGCACATGTCAGTGAGGGCTTCCAACATGTAGCAATAGCATATATATTGCTGTCAGACGTTTATCTGTTGACACATTCATCCTACTGCATAGCTAGTTGCCAAGATGATGTCTGTCAGTCCCAGTACAGATGTGTAGATGGCAGGTATCCAGCTTGGATATGTACAGGCAACCTATGCTTGACTGACACTGACATATCTGCCCAGCTGTGTTAAAACTGGCACAGATAGGACACAACACCCTGTATGCACCATATGCCACAGGTTCCTCCTCTACACTACCACAGTCAACAGAACATGCTTGGGTACAGGTCTCGATCACAGACACTAACCATGTGTTGTAATACATGTTGCATACATGGCAACTGGATCACCTCAATAGTCATTTTCAAGAGGCACCAAAAGGACTGGCTGATGCATGTCACATTCACCCTGAGGATCACCACAGTGGTATCTGTCAATAGATTGCCTGCTGGCACATGGCAGGTGGCATGATACCACTGCACACACATCCTCTACACTTCCCATCTCTCCATGGACAATAGCCAGGTACACAGCTATGATCACCTGCAGTGATGCACGCCAGTACTGACAAATGTGTACGTGTGCATTACTGAGGATATCAGTGTCTGTGTGTTAGTACACCTGTAGTTGGAAATACAATGATGGCCTTCACACCCACCGCAACACCCATTGCCATAGTAAGATGTAGCTGCTGCAGTACCGGACATTTAATGTACCCTGTTACTCTCCTCCCCTAACGGCTACATGAGCCTTGCAGTACCAGCACAACAGTGTTGTACAATTGGGTTGATAGGCATGGGATACCCATTGAGTTCTGGCAAGTGTGTGCATGTGTGCATGTCTGTATATCAGTAGGGTACACATTCCGAGACCACATACGCCTATTACAATATGCATTGCACACAGTATTATGGATAGTGATGTTGCTGCCTATAGGTGAGTCATGACAATGCATCACCCTACTATGCCTGTGGCATGTGCATTAGATGCATATCCCTGTAGTACCACTGTTGGGATGGACAATGGGTTGTATCGTAGTCGTGGGCAATGTGTGTTGGTGTGTATGTCAGAGTATCATCTTGGGTTCCAGTGTGTACAATAGCCACTGTGGTGTGTGGGTACTGTGTACACTGTCATTACATCATGGTACCCCAGGTACATGTCCCATGTACCACTGTATGGTGATCACTGTCACCATCAACCATACAGGTAACTGATACCACAATCCAGCCCAGTTATGCATGTGCTGTGTGCAGCCTACCTATAAAACATTGGACACACTGACAAGTTAGTTAGCACCGATAGGCCCAGGTCTCTCAGATGTGTGGCTGCCTGTTATGTGTCTGTTAATGTGCATATGATGGTATGTCATGCTATGTATTGTCCATATACAACCAATACATCCCCCATTACCATACTGTACATCTCAGGGGATGTTCTGCATGTAACATGTAACCTGGAACACACCTTACCATAAACGCTGTGTGGTGTGTGCAATGAAAGCCACAAACATCAGTAGCACTACATACCTAGGTAGAAGTCTAGTCCCAGTGTTGCCAAGTAAAAGTGTGTGTGTATGTGGATGGATCTACATCGGGTTGCTGATTATACATATCCCAGTGGGTCACTTGTCCATGTGGCACAGGCAGTAACTGTTATACAGACCTGTGACATGTGTTCAGCTGTACCAAGGATATGTCACAGCCATGGTGTCACCACAGTGCCATAACCCTTGTGGAATATGACTGCAGACATACCTCCCAACCATACCGAATTACTCATTTTTTACCGAGTTTTTGGGTCCAGTTGAAGGGGTGCCATGTGATTCCCAAGTGGCACCCCTTCATTTCCTATTTTTTTTGCTTTGTTTTTTTTTTTTTTAGTTTTTTTCAATTTTTCCACTGTCAGAGCTAATGTCAACACATGCACAATGACGTCAGCTCCGCCAGGGCTACCAGGCAGTCAGAATTCAGCTCAAGGAGCTCACCTCATCATTTCTGGCTGGTGGGCATTAAACAGATGCTTTGCTGCCAAGAATGGGCTGGGCTGGCTCTGCTTTTAAACAGCAGGGCAGGAATTACAATGGGCTGGCTCCAGGCTTAAACAGTTGGGCGGGAAGAGCTCTTGGGATCAGTTGCAGGACTTTACTTTGCTGCGAGAATGGAATAGAAGGTACTCAGTTGCAGGACTTTACTTTGCTGTGAGAATGGAATGGAAGGCACTCAGTTGCAGGACTTTGCTGCGAGAACAGAAGGCAGTCAGTTGCAGCAAGACTTTACTTTGCTGCGAGAACAGAATGGAAGGCACTTGGAATTAGGTAAGGAACAAGTGTGTGTGTGTGTGTGTGTGTGTGTGTGTGTGTGTGTGTGTGTGTGTGTGTGTGTGTGTGTGTGTGTGTGTGTGTGTGTGTAATAATCCTGGCTGTTCCTAAGACAGTAGTTTTGTTTGTACCTTATTTGAAGTTTAAAAGTTGGGGGGAGGAGTCGTAACCAAGGCTTACAAATTTTATATATAAGGTTATCCTGAATAAAAGTGTCCCTGTAATTAATAGGGAGCCAGTTTACCTTTTTTTAATATCATGCCATGATGACAGTTAAGGTTGGCCAGAAGAGCAAATCTAAATATTTTGTTTTCAAATATTTGAATGCTTTGGGTGTTAATGGAACAGTGAAGAGTACTCAGTTTTGAGGACTGGTACATTTTTTTGGCCATAGTTATACATGCAGCTGTGCACAGAAGTTGTGAGGTATGATAACATAGTCTTAGCTGTTACAAGACATCTGTGATGATTTTGTGTATGAAAGTTGAGGTTGAGTAGAGGGTCAAGTGTTACACCCAGTTATTTTTGCTGAGTAACATTTGAAATTACATTCCCTTTATTGTTGTTAATTGTTTATGTGGGAAGTACTGAAGAGTCTTTTTGTGCAGAGATCATAGTATTTGTTTTTATACTGTTAATAAGCAGTTTGTTTTTTGGAAACCAATTGTGCAGCTCAGTGAAACTAGATTAGAACTTGTTTTGTAGGGACTGGTGAGTTTTGGCAGCTTCAAATTGCAGAGTATCATCTTCGACCATAATTATATTAAGGTTGGGCGGAGCCTGAGTAAAGTCATTAATAAAAAGTGAAGAAAGAAGTGAGCGAAAATGCCCACAATGTGTAATACATCTGGTGGCTAGAGGTATTTTGGGCTCAAACCCTGTACCTTTGGTACAGGGTAAAAAGAGCCTAAAGTCCCTAGCCACCACCATTTCTGAGCTTTGCTCAGATTTTTTTGTGCTAAAAGTTGAGAGCTATGGTGAGAAGTGAGAACAGAATTTGTATTCCCCCATTACTGGCTTTGCTGTTTGTCCAGTTTTTTGTTCTAAGAGTTGAGAACTATAATGAGAAGTGAGAACTGAATTTGTTTTCCCCCATTATTGGCTTTGTTTGTCCAGTTTTTTTATGCTGAGAGGTTGAGAGCTATGGTGAGAAGTGAGAACTGAATTCACTAAATGATAGCCATTAAGTTTCAGTTTTTCTATTTTTTAAACTGCTGATTTAGCATAGTGGTATGTTGCACTGACTAGTGTATAGTGTTCTGTGTTCAACACTTGCCAATGACATGCATGGTGGTAACACAACATTTTATTCTAGCAACTTTCCAAAATTATACAAGCAATGTTTAAAATGTGTCCCTGTTTTTTTACCTTTTGCCCCCCCCCCCAAAAAAAAACAACCTGAAATTGAAAAAAGTGTGAGAAGCTGTGTAAGATGCCTATGGCTTACACTGTCATTCTGTTTATAGTTTGGGTGTGGAAGTAGGCTTTTATGATGGAAATGTTCTGATTTGGGCAGTTTTGTAATTATTGGTTCATGTATTTTCTTTCATTGCCTACAGTACAGCCTACTGGAAAAATGTTCAAACAATACATTTAAAATGTGCTCTGTCTAACATGTGTGCTGTATTATACAAGGAATATATCTTAATAAAGTCGGGAAGGTGTATCAAAGAAAAGAACACATGTATGTTTCTTGTTTTGTGTGCAGGGGGCCAATGATTTGAAAACATCCCAAAGGTAATCTTTATCCACCACTGGCCAGATGCATTTTCTTTGGATGTGGTGCAGGTTTCAATGCTGTTTCAATGAATGTGAGTTTCAAGGGCAGAGAAGTTTTAATGCCAAATCTATTTTCATTTTGAGACAGCATTGCTTTGTTTATCAGATGTCTGTTAGTGTTTGTGCATGTGCTGTGCTACAAAATGTTATTGTAAAATCCAAATAATCATTGTAGACGTAAAGCAGTATGCACACATTAGTGTTTATGCTAAATGGGGAGAAATAGCCAGGTAATGGGACATTGGAATGGCTGCAGGGGGACTCTGGTGCTATATTTTGGTTGTCTGTTCTTCAGTTTGTGTTTGAATGTTGGTCTCCCACAATTCCATTGGAGTGGGTGGGGTTAATTATGTATGCAAATTAGATGTTAATCAGCGTACAGATTTGTACCTATTTTATATGATTCCAGGTTGAGAGGTATGACTACAGACCATCCTCCTGCTGACACATGTGCACCCACAGCACAAATGGATAATATTATGGAGACCACAACCCACAGTGAGGAGACGGAGAAGAGTGTACAGACCCAGGGTAACCTACAAGGGGCTACATGAGCTGGAGATAGTGGAGTATAGGGTGAATAGGGACCTCCTACAGCAAATTGTTGAGCTGTGCCGGCCATGCCTGACACACAGAAATAACAGAGGGGAACCCATCCCAGTGGATACCAAGGTATGTGTAGGCCTAAGAATACTAGCCACAGGTACCTTCCAAAGGCCAACTGGGGATATCATGGGGATCTCACAGGCATCAGCATCCAGGGTACTCCACCAGTTCCTGGATGCCATGTCAGCACATGCAGGTGAGCACGTATATTTCCCCGACACTTGTGAGGCATTGGCCAGCAATATGCGTCTCTTCCACCAAATAGCAGAATACCCTGAGGTAATGGGTGCTATAGACAGGTCTATATTACAACCACAAAAGTTCTAAACAGTGAATACGGAATCATTGACACATATTACCCAAACCGTGAATACACTGAACACCCTAAACCGCGAAATTCAAAATCTCGAACCATCATAGTTGTCCAACCCCACCAAGTGCTACATACTACGTACCCAAACAAAATAAATAAACCACATACATACACTAACCAAAACCCTACTTCTAACCCTACACTAATCCTTACATACATTACTGTCTATGCACTTACCTTAACCTGCACCATAACTCTAGGGGTCTGTAACTATCGCACACTTACCTTATGGAGCTCTACCCAAACAAAATAAATAACCCACACACATACACTTAACAAAACCCTACTTCTCACCCTACGCTAAACCTTACATACATTACTATCTATGCACTTACCTTAACCCGCACCCTAACCCTAAGTTCCGTAACTATCGCACACTATTACTATCTATACACTTACCTTAACCCGCACCCTAACTCTAAGGTCCATAACTATCACACATCATACCGCAGAAGGGCCAACCATGACGATTCGACATTTCAGATTTTGCGCTTCAGGATGATTAATGTTTTCGTGTTTTGACATATACGTGTCGACATTTCTCTATTTGGGTAAGTGGACCTTCACAATATTAATAGGGAACCGCTATAAACTGCATGCACATATGCATCAAAGCACCACCTAGTTAGCAGAGTAGGGTCTACATTAACCGCAAGGGCTTCCCCTCCATCAACTGCCAGGTCGTGTGTGATGCCCAGGGCATTATAATGAATGCATGTGCTGGCTGTCCTGGAAGCTATCACAACTCCCACATCTGGCATCTGAAGCAGCATTACCAGATATTTGCCAATGGGGACATCCCTTACGGTCACCTAGTGGGGGATGCTGGTTATGCACTGGAGACATGGCTGATGACACCCATCAGAAATGCACACACACCCGAACAAGAACTCCATAATGAGGCACACACACAGACCAGAATTATAATAAAGCATGTGTTTGTGATGCTCAAGTCATGGTTTCGGTGCCTGGATACATCCAGTGGAGCCTTGCAGTACTCACCAGCTACATGTACTCAAATTGTCATCGTATGTGCCATGCTACACAGTATGATCCTGTGGAAACAGCTGCAGCAGGAACCGCATGGGCCAGGGCCACACAGCCCCCCCATCATCGCCAAGGCTTGCATAGGCACAGAGTAACTCGGAGGAAGAACAACCTGAGCCTGCCCCAGTAGACAGAAGGAGGTGTGCCCTGTATGCCCTGGCCTGGGCAAAGAGGCAATGCATAGCACATAGACTGACAAAGTAGGGACCCAGGGAATGACATCTCTCTCTGACTCACACATACAGTAAAAGGGATGCCAAACATGACACTACCTGTGCTCAACCATGTATAGGGAGTGTACTACGTGCATCCAACATAAGCAGCCCTCCAGCACCATCCTCAATATTGGCACAGCCACAAGGTAAGTCACTCTTCCTACCAATTGCCAAATGGAGTAGTATGTGTTGTTACTTGTATCTATGGTATGGATGTGAGCATGCAAGGGAATCGGGTGGCTGAATGGGATGCCAGCAGATAGTAGACACCTATAGTGGCAGCATGAGATCTGTAACAAATACTGGTGTCACCATAGTAGCCAGTATTATACATGGTGACAAAACCCACTGCAGGAAATGTGCTTGGCCACATGTGCGTCCATATGACACACACATGCCAGTTAGAGAGGCTCACATACCCAACAACAGTCTCAGCCAGCAGGACAGGTGTAGACAAACACAAACAAAGGCTGTGCTAAGGCTTCTGAATGATGGATATGGGTAACCTCCTCCCCCAGGCCTACACAGACAGACTACAACAGGTCAGGCAGTGACATGTTAGTTCTGAAGGGTAAGAAGTCAGAAACTGAAATGTAGGTCAATCAAACCTAAGACCTGTAGTACACTGATATGCCTCTAGTCAGCATGATAGAGTACCTCACATACCAGTACAGTCATAGCAAATGTGTACAAGTGTCAGGTGCGCCCCCCCAATCCTATGTTGAAATGTAGTAACAGTCTGGTGTGCCCCCCCCAATGCAATGTAGACACGTAGTAACAGTCAGGTGTGCCCTCCCCAATCCTATGTAGAAATGTAGTAACAGTCAGGTGTGCCCCCCCATTCCTATGTAGACATGTAGAAACACACAGGTGTGCCCCCCTCAATCCTATGTAGAAATGTAGTAACAGTCAGGTGTGCCCCCAAATCCTATGTAGAAATGTGGTAACACTCAGGTGTGCCCCCCCATTCCTATGTAGAAATGTAGTAACAGTCTGGTGTGCCCCCGCAATCCAATGTAGACACGTAGTAACAGTCAGGTGTGCCCCCCATTTCTATTTAGACATGTAGTAACACACAGGTGTGCGCCCCCAATCCTGTGTAGAAATGTAGTAACAGTCTGGTGTGTGCCCCCCAATCCGATGTAGACACATAGTAACAGTCAAGTTTGCCCCCCAACACTATAGAAATGTAGTAACAGTCAGGTGTGCCCCCATTCCTATGCAGACATGTAGTAGCACACAGGTGTGCCCACCCAATCCTATGTAGAAATGTAGTAACAGTCAGGTATTCCCCCCATCCTATGTAGAAATGTAGTAACAGTCAGTTGTGCCCCCACAATCCTATGTAGAAATGTAGTAACAGTCAGGTGTGCCCCCCAGTCCTATGTAGACATGTAGTAATACACAGGTGTGCCCCCCAATCCTATGTAGAAATGTAGTAACATGTATGTGTAGGTATAATAACAGTGGAGCACACATTACCTGAGCTTGCCAAGGTAGCAAGATAGATTGTAGCATGTGTACAATATGTGGGTCTGCATGTGTTAGGTTGGTGTGTGTTGTATATTGTGTGAGAGTAGTCAGTATGTATGCATGGTGAGGTTTGTCCTGGTGGCCATCGCCCAGTACTGCCGATAACAGGGCCAAGTCCCCAGAACTGCAGTGCCAAACACAATGCTTCCCAGTATAACACATTCTAGCAGTAAGCCATTATAAATGTTTGGAAGTAATATGTGTCACCATCTGAAAGATGGACATGGCATGACTGTCGGGCCAAATATACAAGCAGTACACAGCAGAGGGAAGTACCCCAGACAGACAGTGTATAATGTGTAACTGTCAAATGGACACACCCTTGGAAATGTACATACAGGCTTACAGCACATTATCTGGGCTTGTAGAAGGGAATAACGATGTCATTTGGCCAAACAGTGGCAGACCACAAAGGTCATAGGAATGATGTATTGAGA
Organism: Protopterus annectens; assembly: GCF_019279795.1. NCBI lineage: Eukaryota > Metazoa > Chordata > Ceratodontiformes > Protopteridae > Protopterus > Protopterus annectens. The sequence goes on from NC_056738.1 coordinate 286,363,517, forward strand.
AACAGCTGATGTCCCTGCACAAGCCAGCATAAGTGAAATGACCCATGCATATCTGTGAGTCAGATGCAAGTAATGTCCATAGCACACATGCACCCAGCTCACCCAACCACCACCCACAGGTACATCTCCGGTCTTATCCCTGCTGTTGGGAATGAGTACAATATGACCCCCACCTGTGCATGGCAATAGCGAAAGAATGCAGCATGCAGAGCAGGTGCCCCATGCAGGTGTGTCCCTAGCTGTAAGCAGCACCCTGCTAGCATCCACACCACTGGATCAATACCGACAGAAAGTATTGGCCTGAACACTTAGCACACCTACTCTGTCACCCCAGGTTAATATACTGTATTGCAGTCAGGGACTGTAGGACTGACAGAATGCAATGGCCTGCTACAGCTGGCCTGCATCACTACCAAATGGCCTTCAGTCCTCTGTCAAAGGCTTCTGTCTCACCTGTACTGCCAATGTATATTATGTCATGGACTCCCAAATAACAACATAAGACAGTCCAAAGAACCCATATGCAAGGCCATATGGACAAACCACAGTAACATGTCCACCATGTCCTACTGCATGAACTGTGGACCAACACCAATATACTGCTGTGATGAGGTAATAACTATAGGGAAAGTATCAGAGAATGTTCACATAATGTATGGAAGAGGATAGAATAATGGGGGTGGGGGTGTAGGAACATGGGCAGCATGGAGTGTGTGAAGTCCGAAACACAGCCGTGTGCACATACTATCCCTGGCTGCAAGTACAATAATGGGTGGCTACAAACCTGCGCGTAAACCACAATGTGTAGGGATAATGTCCTGAATTATGAACCCTGTCTCTGGGTAACCTGTGTGAATCTATACAGCTGTGAGGTATTGCCACAACAAGATAAGGCCATACTGTCACATTGATGGATATACAAGTATGGGATCCTCTGCCACCACTGTACCAAGGTGCCGAACCAGTTACACAGACCCAGCAGCAAGCGTCGGCAGCTCCCCCTCCAGAATGGCATGAGTTTGCAAGAATATGTAGGCACTTGACCACAATACTGGACACAGCTACATTCACCCTGTGTTCCCCAGGACATCACTGCAAGCAAATATGTCTACCTGACAGTACTTGATGACATAAAACATAACTACACATGTCTGAATATCTCTGCTAACACCAGGACCATGTAGCAGAAGCAGCACAGACACAATTACCTACAGTAACCCACTATCCTTTGCCCATTTTGACCCCATATTGTCAACTGATCTACAGATATCCTGCAGAAACAGTTTGCTAGCTGTAGGTGTAGAACACAAAAGTCTGCACTGGAGTACACTCTACCTGGAATGGATTCACACATTTAATACAGAAGGTCATACTGGGCATGCTCCCACACTTGGAGAAATGAAGGCGATGTCAGACAATAAAATACGGAAATGTCATACTGGGCATGGTCACACACGTAAAGAGATGAATCCCATGTCTGGCAACAACAATGGACAGTTGCAGATGTTAGTTCATACACTCCTCAGTATGCAGCAGTTATGCTTTGCACACACATTGGATAGGAATACACACGTATATCCAAGGACAACACACTACTATATGCCAAAAGTACACATATATAGATGTGTGGAAGAGAGTGACAGTGACAAAGAGCCTTCCATCATGAGGCCTGTCCCACCCAGCACACAGCCAAATGGCTACAACCACATGATGTGTAAATGTCACTCACCGTAAACATTTGCCTCTGGAATCCCTCAGCATTATAGACTCTGTGGTGCTAATGCTAACTGTGTAACATGACTTTACAAGGCAGTAGTCATCTAGCAGTTGTATACACGTACCTGTGGAATATAAACCTGTGTGCACCTGAGTATGGTGTGTCTGCCTCTAGATGAATGGGTTATGGCCCATGCACACACACTGCACTCCCCATTGCCCTACTATGGCAAGCCTGATGATGTCATTTACTTTGAAATACACCTTTAGGGAAGGAGTAGCCCACTAATCTCTGTGGCACGTCCTATAACTGCGTAATGTTGTAGTGTGATAAACTTGTTAAGTAGAAGTTCTAATCCCAGATGTGGCAACTGTGTGTGTGTGTGTGTGTGTGTGTGTGTGTGTGTGTGTGTGTGTGTGTGTGTGTGTGCGTGTGTGTGTGTGTGTGTCTGTCTGTGTAGGGATCAATGCCTAGTCACACTCACTACAATTTCAAATGCCCTACTTTGGTATGCCTGCTGATGTCATTCACTTTGAAATACATTTTTGGGAAAGGAATAGCCCAGTAATCTCTGTTGCACATCCTATAACTGTGCAATGCTGTAGTGTGATAAACTAGTTAGGTAGGAGTTCTAATCCCAGACATGGCAACTGTGTGTGTGTGTGTGTGTGTGTGTGTGTGTGTGTGTGTGTGTGTGTGTGTGTGTTTGTCTGTGCAGGGATCAATGTTTTTTAGGCTAGTCACACTCACTACAATTTCAAATGCCCTACTATGGCATACCTGCTAATGTCATTCCCTTTGAAACACACCTTTGGAGAAGGGGCAGCACAGTAATCTCCGTTGTGCATCCTATAATGCATAATGCTGTAGTTTGATAAACTAGCTAGGTAGGAGTTCTATTCCCAGACATAGCAAGTGTGGATGTTTGTTGTCTGTGTAGGGAGCAATGCTTTTGAGGCTATGCACATTCACTACTACCTCCATTGCCCAACTTTGGCAAGCCTGCTGATGTCATTCATTTTGAAATATACCTTTGGGGAAGAAGTAGCCCAGTAATTTCCATGGTGCATCCTATAACAGTGTAATGCTGTAGTATGATAAACTAGTTCGGTAGGAGTTCTATTCCCAGACATGGCAAGTGTGGATTTTTGCATGTTTGCTTGTCTGTGTAGGGAGCAATGCTTTTGAGGCTATGCATATTCACTACAACCTCCATTGCCCTACTTTGGCAAGGCTGCTGATGTCATTCATTTTGAAATACACCTTTGGGGAAGGAGTAGCCCAGTAATCTCTGTGCTGCATCCTATAACAAAATAATGCTGTAGTGTGATTAGTTAGGCAGGTGTTCTATTCCCAGACATGGCAAGTGTGGATGTGTGTGTGTGTGTGTGTGTGTGTGTGTGTGTGTGTGTAGGGAGAAATGCTTTTGAGGCCATGCACATTCACTACATCCTCCATTGCCCTACTTTGGCAAGCCTACTGATGTCATTAATTTGGAAATAAACTTTTGGGGAAGGAGTAGCCCAGTTCTCTATGTGGTGCGTCCTATAACAGTGTAATACTGTAGTGTGATAAGCTAGTTAGGTAGGAGTTCTATTCCCTGACATGGCAAGTATGGATGTTTGTCTGTGTAAGGAGCAATGCTTTTGAGGCAGGCCATGCACATTCACTACAACCTCGATTGCTCTACTTAGGCAAGCCTGCTGATGTCATTCATTTTGAAATACACCTTTGGGGAAGGAGTAGCCCAGTAATCTCCGTGGTGCATCCTATAACTGCATAATGCTGTAGTGTGATAAACTAGTTAGGTAGGGGTTCTACTCACAGAAATGGCAAGTGTAGATGTTTGTGTGTGTGTGTTTGTCTGTGTAGAGTGAAATGCTTTTGAGGCCATTCACAGTCAATACAACTTCCATTGCCCTTCTTTGGCAAGCCAGCTGATGTCATTCACCTTGAAATAGACCTTTGGGGAAGGAGTAGCCCATTAATCTCTGTGGCACGTGCTATAACTGCGTAATGCTGTAGTGTGATGTACTAGTTAAGGAGGAGTTCCAATCCCAGACATGGCAAGTGTGAGAGTTCCAATCCCAGACATGGCAAGTGTGAGAGTGTGTGTGTGTGTTTGTCACTCATATCCTGTGTGGAGGTGGTTGCGAGTGTGTAACAATTGGGCTCATTGTGGAGTGGGTTTTGCAAATTTCTTATATGGTGGGCCTAATATATGACACAATGTCCACCTTACAAGGATAATAGATATCAAACAGCAGAGAGGCTTGGGTTGCCAATCCATACTCCTACATGTGACATCAAGGCCTGGCGAACAAATTTGGCAAACCTTGTATTACCCAGAAAACACTCTCAACCCATGTCTCATACACAAACACACTTGCCTAGGCAACAACCGCTTTGATGGTATTACCCTGCATATTGCCTACAGATAGTAACCATGGTGTGATTGCAGTGGACTACAGAGGGCATGGCACTCTGCCCCATCAATACAATACGCACATAATTGCAGACAGTGTGCCTTCACTATGTTCCCTACTGGACACCTGCAACAACTGTAGTGCCATCAAATGTGACCCACAAAGGACATACCATGCCTTAAACACATGCCCTGTATGGACAGATGCCACTGACACCAGGGAATACCTGTATCATGCTGTCAGTGTAGGTGCAGGGTCAACCTGGTGTCCATTGCCAGTTCCCACCACATGAGGCCAGGACTGGCACATCTGATGATAATCTGTGTACACAACATGGCCCAGACACCCCAGGTACAGTTCCACATGTCACAGAACATGCATGTGGGACGTGTGCACATCCTAGACACCATCCACGTCATGGACTATAGAACACATACATGGCAAGCATTGCACAGCACTGGCCTCACACAATAGTAACCCAAATGACTGGATGGTGAATGCAATACCAACCTCTGTGGGCCAATCCAGACACTACACCCCTGAGCCACACTGCAGACCATTGCCATGTGGCCTGATGCCAAGGTATATCCTTCACCTAACCTTGTATAGCCTTTTTGCACAGTCAGCCGCTACACACCTGTGAAGCAATGCACCCATGCATGTCAGTACTGACACTCTGTGTGTGTGTGGAGTATAATGTTTTCGACCCCATTTACACTCACTACAACTCCCACTGGCCCACTGAAGCATACCGTCTGATGTCAAACACCTTCACATAACCTTTTCCCATGTGTCATCTGGATAACCCATGTGGTGCATGTGATACCTGCATATTACTGTATTGTGGCAACCTAGCTAGTTAGGAAGTCTATTCCTGACCCTGCCAGCCATGTTAATGTGTGTGAGTCCCAGAGAGAGTGTGGCTGTGTCGACACCTGTTCATGTGGACAGGTACATGTAGTACACCTACCTTATCGCTCCTATATCACTGCTGCAGATGTCACTCACCATCAGATATACCTTTGGACAGCTCCCCAACATGTAAGCTATATGGTACATGCAATAACAGCATAGACGTGATAGCTATACATAGTCAGTCAGGTTTTGAAATCCCGTTCTGGTAAGTGTGTAACAAAAACATGCTTAGGTTTTACTCTCCCACCCCCTCCCTGACTTACTTTGTCTCTGTTTGTCTCCCTCACTCCCTCTCTGGTGGATGTGGAGAAGTACACCTGCTTTGCTTAGGCAGCAGCTTGTGTTTTGTAAGTGATGCTCATGATCAGCTGATGGCCTCTGCACGAATTGTAGTTCCTCTCTAGTTGATTGCATGTGGAACAGCTGCGGTAACATTCTCATAGCCAATTGCATGGAAACACACTCCAATATCTATGAACATCATGTGGGTGTTGGGCTTTTTCATTCACTGGGAGCAGGACCTCATGTTGGTGTTTGGCAAACAGCATCACAGATGGTATTGGGATTTACCTCTAACAACATACACTGTGGAGACAGGCCAACAAACAGGAGGGGATGTGCCAGACATGACTAAAGAATGTAAGTGTTGCTCTTCTGCATTTGGAGTAATGTTGGTTTAACAGGGTGTGTGTGGATATGGCTGTTCTATATGATTTAATACATGTCATGACAGTGTTATGTATTTGAGGAAACTCCCACCTGTAGGGTTATCTGCAGACTGGTAGTGTTTGGAGTCTTATGTTTTTTGTGTTACTCATAGATCACCAATCTGAGAACTGCAGAAGCATAGTCTGAGGATTACAGTCAGTACATGGTGACAGTCATGAGAGTTATTGACTTCATATCCCTCATAGGACATATGTCACAACAAACCCAGTAATGTATGAGGGTATCACAGCAACATGCCAATATTGGCCCAGTGTTTGTGGCTCAAGCCACAAGTCTGTCAGCCATTGTACATATGTCATGCAGTAAGAGGTGCATATGTTCTGTACACCATTACTTACTGACATCATACTTGATAACAAGCCAATCAGATATCAGACTGCTAGATGTGTTATGTATAGTAGGGGTTATTTCTGAGGACATAACCTGGGCATTCTGCGGTTGTGTGTACAGTACTGGGGACTGTGTACTTATGGTGATTGTCGACAGTATGTGTATTGTGGATATGTACCTTGGCCTGTGCACAGACTGTGGTAGACGTCATTGTTCTTGGTCCTGTTCTGTCTGATGTTACATGCTGCTCCAGTGTATGTTGCCATATTGGCTCACATGTCTGTAGGGCCAAACACACACGTGTCCCATACCACTTACAGGCATCGGACCACACCGTGCCATGACCCAGTTTATGTAGGGTTAGTGTGTGAGTGGCACATATAAAGATGGTGTTTATCAGACAGTCCATATAGTGTCATATTAAGCTTGCATACCATATCTGTCTTTGGCTGTGTTCACATTGGTTGTGGGTATGCACTTTCTCACAGGTGTCTGTTATTTTGTGCTGTGACATGCATGTAGAGCCTGCTATATTTGCAGGTACATGTGTATTCCCCCACACAAAATGTAGACCAGTGTTGTGGCAGTCTGCCTGTAGTTTGCACAATGCTTTGTTACATGCCTAGAAGCTTACTGTAATTACCCAGTGTGCTGTTATATCCAGATATTTGCAAGACATACTGCTGCCAGGCCACCATAACTGTTGTTATTTTTCACAAAGCAGTGGGATTCTGTACAATGTATATCACTAACTACTGGGTAGTATGCGGCCATGTGACCTCTGCACCACCAGGTATTATGTGTCAGGACAGACTGGCGTGTGTGAATGCATAAACTGTGTGGGCATATGTCGTCCAGTATTTACATGATATACCCATGTACATGGCTGTTAACATCCACATTGTAAGATGTGGTCCACATGTCTCGCATGAAGGGGATCTGTGTACACCTCTGGACTGACCACAGAGTGCCAGACTGTCAGTGGTACTCTACTGTGCTGTCGTTATGCTGTCTGTCAGTAATCGATGGCATACATGTCAAAAGCAGATGTGACCTCCCACACACAACATGTCTGTTACGACAACCCGTTACAGTAATAACAGTCTACATATATACCTGCAATACATACATGGCATCCCCTTGCACTAAGAGGTTGGGACTACTGGTGCTGAGGTAGGACTCCACTCCATGTTCTGAACATATGGTAAACATGTATGTATATATATATATATATATATATATATATATATATATATATATATATATACACACACATATATATAGATATCCATATATCTATATGGATATATAGACTAATACATATCTATATACATATATAGATTAACAAATAGATTTCCTTATAATTTGCATCATTTGTATATAATAGTAAATAGTACATCTTATAAGCTTTGGGATATTGCATAGGTAAAAATAGGGGTATCTTATTTCACTTTTATATTTTATAACTATTCAGCTGGGGGTTTGTTAGTGTTTTTGTCACAGTGTTCAACTTTTTTCTACGTAGGCGCACAGTCTCCTTTAATACGTGACTGATATTGCAGTTTACGTATAAAATCCAGGTCCTTGGCAGCTAGTATTCGCACACTGAAGACGCTGCGAGCGAAACCGGCCACCGGTCTGTGTATTTATGGGCTGTTTTGGATATTAAACAGTTCAAACTCTGCTGACTGTGTTTTTTATGTCGTGAGTGCTGGATTTATTTGTGGATCGTATGTTTATGTCCGTGCACTACATTTGGTTCCGCGCATCTATGCTGTTTTGGGAATCTGTGTTTTTGTGATGCTGGAACTTTCCCTGGATGATCGTCTTCATTGAGAAGGGCCTAGGGACCGTTTGTGACTATTAAGCAAGATACCTGTATAAAAAAGGTACAGTTTTAGGTAATATCTTTATACTGTCAGCAGAGGAGTTGATTATGAGTGCAATATTTTAATAACAGCTCTAATATGGCTCAAGGAAACGAATTTTTGTGTTATATTAAAAATCTTACGGCTGATAAGGATGACAGTGCTTGTTTTACGGGGCACAATGTGAATAGAATGGTGGTAAATGAACAGAACAAACCCGTTGAAGTAGTGGAGAGCTTCAAAGAACTTACGGAAGCTTCAAAACGAGTTCGGTCCTGTGTTTGGCATTGCAAGTTACTAAAAGCTTATTTGTCTACTAAAATAATTCCAAGGGGACTACGGGTTTATGTAGAACCTGGTTTGGGTAATAATGATGCAGTCTTTATGCAAAAATGGAGATCTATACAAGCTATGGCTTCTTATATGTTTATACAGTTATTGGTGGAACATTATGATAGTCAATTGCCAGATTTGTTGGTAAAACTTGAACAATGTTTTGAGACTACACAGAAATATACGGACACTATGGAATACAATGATTTACATGCAAAATACATAAGTGAGGTGGACAAGTACAACCAGGAGCTGGCCAAAAGAAAGATGCAGAAATATCAGCGGGATGTTGCGGATTTTCAACAAGCTAACATGTATAGTTGGAAAAAGCATAAAAAGGGTGTCAGATTCACGGATGATAAACAGGTCCCTAGGCCCAAAAGAAAAAGGGTGAAATCCATACTTCGGAGAAGGGAGAATACTACAAGTGGTTCTGAATATTCATCCAGTATGTCTAATACTGATACCGAGCCTGAGCTGGGAGAACTACCTGATATACCATCACCAGTTAGTAAACGTTACAGGATCCCTTTAGACGGGCAGGGCGGAAACACCGTGGACGTGGATGTAGAAGTACAACGAATATTTCAGGATCAGTTCCAACAGCAATAGATTTTGGGACATTAATAACTAGTGAAGCTGACAATGATTTAAATAATTTGGTCATTAACCTTACAAATTATGAGTTCTCCTCCAGTGAATTCAGTGTGCTGAATAAAGGCCTTGGGTTTATACCTTCCTTTTTTGTCTCACATTTTGATATTGTGAATGATGTTAAAAGTTTTTGTAGACAGTTAAATTTAAAACATTTTTTTGCACAAAAACATGCATCAAGTAATGTACTAGGATCTACAGGTTTTAAATTTAAAAGATCTCAGTTTATGCCACCCTATCATAGCACTATTAAAACGTTTGAGCAGATAGTTTTGAAGGATTTGCATGTCAATCAAACAAACATTTTTAATATTGGTTCACACAATTTGAGTATGGATCAACGATTAAACTGATGAATAATCAGGATATAGTCATTGTCGGTGCTGATAAGGGTGGCGCAGTAGTTATTTGGGATAAGACACACTATATGAGTGAAGCAGATAGGCAGTTATCTAATACTGAATATTATTTACGTTTAAATGCAGATCCTATTCAGCAACACAAAGAGTGGATTGATGCTTTTTTAGAACAGGCTTATTCAAGGCTGATTATTAGTCTACAATTGTTTAAACAACTACAAGTACAACATCCTATGATGCAATATTTTTACATGCTTCCAAAGATTCATAAGAGTATTGTTAATCCCCCTGGATGCCCTATTGTGGCAGGTAGGGGTTCTTTAACAGAACCTCTTTCTGAATATCTTGAATACAAGTTAAAGAAATTGTTAAATTATGTTAGTGCACATACACAGCAATTTTTGGCTTTGATTGATGAGATGGAAGTCACCAAAGAACAATTTCTGGGTACATTAGATGTACAGTCCTTGTACACTTCTATACCTCATGATGGTAGTATGGAAGCAGTAAAATATTGGATGTCACAGTCAGGCTTATATTCCAGATCAGAACAGGAATTTCTTATACAAATGTTGCAGTTGGTATTAGAACCTAACACCTTTACTTTTGATGGGGCCTGGTATATACAAATAAAGGGGACAGCTATGGGGGCCACTTTTGCCCCCACCTATGCCGATCTCTTTATGGGATATCTAGAAATGCTTTATGCTTATTCTATGCCAGTTTGTTTTAAGGAACTATTAGTGATGTGGCGTAGATATTTGGATGATTGTTGGATAGTGTGTGGGGGGGTCTTTAGTATTATGGGAGCAGTTTGTAGAATATCTTAATTCAAATAGATTTGGAATCCATTTTTCTGGAACAATAGATAAAAGGGAAGTTCAATTTTTGGATGTTAAAGTTGGCAAGACCGATGAAGGATTCTTATATACAGATCTTCATAAAAAGCCTTTTTCTCGCAATGGATTTCTTTATGCAGACAGCTGCCACCCCCCTCACACTATCCAAGATATACCAAGATCTCAATTTCGGAGAATTAAAAAGATTTGTTCCTTAGAGACAAATTTTGACAAGCAGGCTGTGGACTTAAAGCTTAGATTTCAAAATAGGGGATATAACAAAAATTTCGTTCAACAGGCTTACATTGAGGCAAAGGAAATTGATAGAACTATGTTATTGAAGGATCATCAACATAGGGATGATAGTCAATTTATTAGATTTATTACAACATATGGTAGCAACACATATTGTATTAAAAGAGTACTGGCTGAACATTGGCATATATTAAAGTCTGATGAATTTTTTTCACAATATGTGGATAACCAATGTCATTTTGGTTATAGAAGATGCAAAAATTTGGGACAGCATTTTTCATCTTTCAAAAAAGGGGGTGTAAGAAGGGAAATGCATACAGCCACTGTGGGGAGCACTTTTTGTGGGGCTTGCAAATATTGCAAAATAATGGCCAAAACTAAATCTTTTACATCAGTTAACACTAAAAAAGTTTATGAAATCCGCAGTCTCATAACCTGTAACAGTACTTGGGTGATATACATGGCGGTTTGTCAATGTGGTGCTTTTTATGTGGGGCAGACTTCATGTGCTTTCAAACAAAGAATAGCTTTACATATTAGCGATATTAAGTGTCAACGCAACAGAAGTGCCCTATATAAACATAAATTGGTACATGAAACTGCTCACTTTATTTTCATAGGATTGGACATGGTGTCTATGTATATTAGCAATGAACAAAGAAAACATGATATGTTAACCCAAAAAGAGCATAGATGGATAGTTAATTTGGGTGCTTTATTTAAACCAGGTCTAAATGACCATTGGTAGGGAAATTGAACATACAAAATAATATATAATGTTATTACTTTGCTAGTATGGCATGCTAACAAGGCAATTTATTTATTTATTTGTATTGTATTATTATAGGGACACCATAGATTAACAAATAGATTTCCTTATAATTTGCATCATTTGTATATAATAGTAAATAGTACATCTTATAAGCTTTGGGATATTGCATAGGTAAAAATAGGGGTATCTTATTTCACTTTTATATTTTATAACTATTCAGTTGGGGGTTTGTTAGTGTTTTTGTCACAGTGTTCAACTTTTTTCTACGTAGGCGCACAGTCTCCTTTAATACGTGACTGATATTGCAGTTTACGTATAAAATCCGGGTCCTTGGCAGCTAGTATTCGCACACTGAAGACGCTGCGAGCGAAACCGGCCACCGGTCTGTGTATTTATGGGCTGTTTTGGATATTAAACAGTTCAAACTCTGCTTGTGTTTTTTATGTCGTGAGTGCTGGATTTATTTGTGGATCGTATGTTTATGTCCGTGCACTACATTTGGTTCCGCGCATCTATGTTGTTTTGGGAATATATATATATATATATATATATATATATATATCTATATATCTATATATATATATATATATATATATATATATATATATATATATATACATATACACATATACAAATTCAAATATATACATAGACACAGCTATATATGTCTACACATATACAGATATATAGATATATATGCACACATAGTTATGGATATCTACATATATAGTGACATAAATAGGTATATCTGTTTAGATATGTATGCACATATATTTATAGATGTCGACATATATATCGACATAAATAGGTATATCTGTACATATAGGATGTGCATACATACACATATATATATATATATATATATATATATATATATATATATATATATATATATGTACAGAGAGATCTATAAATGGCCATATATATATGATGCACTATACAGATGTGTAGAAATACATATATATTAAAATATATGTGTATGTACATGTAGACATATATCTCCATATTTATATGTATATATCCATATCCTTGTCATGTGTAAACATGACGGTTGTGTATACCTTCCCAGATGTATCACACCATATGTATTTGATATGTGTATATTTAGATATAACAACATATATGATGCAACAGTAATATGATTAAGTACTGCACAATTTTGGAAGTCACAGCAATTGTTCAATACTATTCAGTATGTGTACTGACAGATATATTGGAAAAACAACAACTGTCTTCACAGCTGTCATGGTGTAGTAGTTAACTGTTGTGACTATAGTGTACTTGGTCCTGGGTTCAAGACCTGTAAGGGCTGTTTATTTTGTTGCTCTGCAGAACAAGGGATGTTGGATGCAGAGTGGTTAAGGCAGTTTTGAGCAGCTTTAAGTGCGTTTGCACAGGTTTGCACGAAGCTAAGTGGTGCTTATGTACGGTTAAACATAAGGGCACTTATACCATGTAGGCTTCATTTACCAGTGCGCAAAAGTGCTCAGCTGTTATATTGCAGCAATGCTGACACCTGCGAAGCATGGCTCAGCCTGGTAACCAGTGCTCACATCCTAGTCTGATAACATAGTAGGGTAATGACATCAGTAATAAGTATATGTAATGCCATGTACAAAACATGCTTCTATGTGCTGTCATTACAATAGCAAGGGGTGTGAGTGTCATGTCTGGGACACTCAAGTATATAAAACCTGTACATCACTCTTATCCATGTGAATGTGTTACATACAAGGGTAGTAATCCAGGTTACGTGCCGTCACACTGGCATGTAATATATCATGCCATTATTACTGTTGACAGTGCTTTCTCAGGCAAAAGTAGATTGCTAAATGTAGTACTGGCAACAAGCACCCCAGCAGGCATAGCTGGACTCTGAGGACTCACTGTTGTGTTCCTGGTGTGTTAGCTGTGTCACAGTATATATCCCCTACTGGATAATGATTTGACATGTGGAAAGTAACTGTAGACTACTGTTTGTACAGCACATGTCAGTGAGGGCTTCCAACATGTAGTAATAGCATATATATTGGTGTCAGACGTCTATCTGTCAACACATTCATCCTACTGCATAGCTAGTTGCCAAGATGATGTCTGTCAGTCCCAGTACAGATGTGCAGATGGCAGGTATCCAGCTTGGATATGTACAGGCAACCTATGCTTGACTGACACTGACATATCTGCCCAGCTGTGTTAAAACTGGCACAAGCTGTGTTAAAACTGGCACAGATAGGACACAACACCCTGTATGCACCATATGCCACAGGTTCCTCCTCTACACTACCACAGTCAACAGAACATGCTTGGGTACAGGTCTCGATCACAGACACTAACCATGTGTTGTAATACATGATGCATGCATGTCAACTGGATCACCTCAGTAGTCATTTTCAGGAGGCACCCATAGGACTGGCTGATGCATGTCACATTCACCCTGAGGATCACCACAGTGGTGTCTGTCAATAGACTGCCTGCTGGCACATGGCAGGTGGCATGATACCACTGCACACACATCCTCTACACTTCCCATCTCTCCATGGACAATAGCCAGGTACACACCTATGACCACCTGAAGCGATGCACCCCAGTACTGACAAATGTGTATATGTGTAATACTGAGGATATCAGTGTCTGTGTGTTAGTACACCTGTAGTTGGAAATACAATGAGGGCCTTCACACCCACCACAACACCCATTGCCATAGTAAGATGTAGCTGTTGCAGTACCGGACATTACATGAACCCTGTTACTCTCCTCTCCCTAATGGCTACATGAGCCTTGCAGTACCAGCACAACAGTGTTATACAAATGAGTTGATAGGCATGGGATACCCATTGAGTTCTGGCAAGTGTGTGTATGTGTGCATGTCTGTATATCAGTAGGGTACACATTCCGAGACCACATACACCTATTACAATATGCATTGGACACAGTATTATGGATAGTGATGTTGCCGCCTATAGGTGAGTCATGACAATGCATCACCCTACTATGCCTGTGGCATGTGCATTAGATGCATATCCCTGTAGTACCACTGTTGGTATGGACAATGGGTTGTATCGTAGTTGTGGGCAATGTGTGTTGGTGTGTATGTCAGAGTATCATCATGGGTTCCAGTGTGTACAATATCCACTGTGGTGTGTTGGTACTGTGTACACTGTCATTACACCATGGTACCCCCGGTACATGTCCCATGTACCACTGTATGGTGATCACTGTCACCATCAAACATACAGGTAACTGATGCCACAATCGAGCCCAGTTATGCATGTGCTGTGTGCAGCCTACCTGTAACACATTGGACACACTGACAAGTTAGTTAGCACCGATAGGCCCAGGTCTCTCGGATGTGTGGCTGCCTGTTATGTGTCTGCTAATGTGTATATGATGGTATGTCACGCTATGTATTGTCCATATACAACCAATACATCCCCCATTACCATATTGTACATCTCTGGGGATGTTCTGCATGTAACATGTAACCTGGAACACACCTTACCATAAACACTGTGTGGTGTGTGAAATGAAAGCCACACAAATCAGTAGCACTACATACCTAGGTAGGGGTCTAGTCCCAGTGTTGCCAAGTAAGAGTGTAAGTGTATGTGGATGGATCTACATCAGGTTGCTGATTATACATATCCCAGTGGGTCACTTGTCCATGTGGCACAGGCAATAACTGTTATACAGACCTGTGACATGTGTTCAACTGTACCAAGGATATGTCACAGCCATGGTGTCACCACAGTGCCATAACCCTTGCGGAATACGACTGCAGACATACCTCCCAACCATACCGAATTACTCATTTTTTACCGAGTTTTGGGGTCCAGTTGAAGGGGTGTCATGATTCCCGAGTGGCACCCCTTCATTTCCGATTTTTTTGCTTTATTTTTTTTTAGTTTTTTTCAATTGTTGCACTGTCAGAGCTGATGTCATCATGTGCGCGATGACGTCAGCTCCGCCAGGGCTATCAGGCAGTCAGAATTCAGCTCAAGGAGCTCACGTCATCATTTCTGGCTGGCGGGCATTAAACAGCTGCTTTGCTGCCAAGAATGGGCTGGGCTGGCTCTGCTTTTAAACAGCAGGGCAGGAATTACAATGGGCTGGCTCCAGGCTTAAACAATCGGGCGGGAAGAGCTCTTGGGATCAGTTGCAGGGCTTTACTTTGCTGCAAGAATGGAATGGAAGGCACTCAGTTGCAGGACTTTACTTTGCTGCGGGACTTTGCTGTGACAATGGAATGGAAGGCACTCAGTTGCAGGACTTTGCTGCGAGAACAGAAGGCACTCAGTTGCAGCAGGACTTTACTTTGCTGCGGGAACGGAATGGAAGGCACTTGGAATTAGGTAAGGAACAAGTGTGTGTGTGTGTGTGTGTGTGTGTGTGTGTGTGTGTGTGTGTGTGTGTGTGTGTGTGTGGGTGTGTGGGTGTGCGGGTGTGTGTGTGTGTGTGTGTGTGTGTGTGTGTGTGTGTGTGTGTGTGTGTGTGTGTATGTGTGTGCGTGTGTGCATGTGTGTGTTTATGTGTAATAATCCTGGCTGTTCCTAAGACAGTAGTTTTGTTTGTACCTTATTTGAAGTTTAAAAGTTGGGGGGAGGAGTCGTAACCAAGGCTTACACATTTTATATATAAGGTTATCCTGAAGAAAAGTGTCCCTGTAAGTAATAGGGAGCCAGTTTACCTTTTTTTAATATCATGCCATGATGACAGTTAAGGTTGGCCAGAACAGCAAATCGAAATATTTTGTTTTCAAATATTTGAATGCTTTGGGTGTTATGGGAACAGTGAAGAGTACTCAGTTTTGGGGACTGGTAAATTTTTTTGGCCATAGTTATACATGCAGCTGTGCACAGAAGTTGTGAGGTATGATAACATAGTCTTAGCTGTTACAAGACATCTGTGATGATTTTGTGTATGAAAGTTGAGGTTGAGTAGAGGGTCAAGTGTTACACCCAGTTATTTTTGCTGAGTAACATTTGAAATTACATTCCCTTTTTTGTTGTTAATTGTTTATGTGGGAAGTACTGAAGAGTCTTTTTGTGCAGAGATCATAGTATTTGTTTTTATACTGTTAATAAGCAGTTTGTTTGTTGGAAACCAATTGTGCAGCTCAGTGAAACTAGATTAGAACTTGTTTTGTAGGCACTGGTGAGTTTTGGCAGCCTCAGATTGCAGAGTATCATCTTCGAACATAATTATATTAAGGTTGGGCGGAGCCTGAGTAAAGTCATTAATAAAAAGTGAAGAAAGAAGTGAGCCAAGTGTGCGGAAATGCCCACAATGTGTAATACACCTGGTGACTAGAGGTATTTTGGGCTCAAACCCTGTACCGGGTAAAAAGAGCCTAAAGTCCCTAGCCACCACCATTTTTGAGCTTTGCCCAGATTTTTTTGTGCTAAAAGTTGAGAGCTATGGTGAGAAGTGAGAACAGAGTTTGTATTCCCCCATTACTGGCTTTGTTGTTTGTCCAGTTTTTTGTTCTAAGAGTTGAGAAATATGATGAGAAGTGAGAACCGAATTTGTTTTCCCCCATTATTGGCTTTGTTTGTCCAGTTTTTTTGTGCTGAGAGGTTAAGAGCTATGGTGAGAAGTGAGAAATGAATTCACTAAATGATAGCCATTAAGTTTCAGTCTTTCTATTTTTTAAACTGCTGATTTATCATAGTGGTATGTTGCACTGACTAGGGTTCTGTGTTCAATACTTGCCAGTGACATGCATGGTGGTAACACAACATTTTATTCTAGCAACTTTCCAAAATTATACAAGCAATGTTTAAAATGTGTCCCTGGTTTTTGACCTTTTGCCCCCCCCCCCAAAAAAAAAAAAAACATGAAATTGAAAAAAGTGTGAGAAGCTGTGTAAGATGCCTATGGCTTACACTGTCATTCTGTTTATAGTTTGGGTGTGGAAGTAGGCTTGTATGATGGAAATGTTCTGAATTGGGCAGTTCTGTAGTTATTGGTTCATGTATTTTCTTTCATTGCCTACAGTACAGCCTACTGGAAAAATGTTCAAACAATACATTTAAAATGTGCTCTGTCTAACATGTGTGCTGTATTATACAAGGAATATATCTTAATAAAGTCGGGAAGATGTATCAAAGAAAAGAATACATGTATGTTTCTTGTTTTGTGTGCAGGGGGCCAATGATTTGAAAACATCCCAAAGGTAATCTTTATCCACCACTGGCCAGATGCATTTTCTTTGGATGTGGTGCAGGTTTCAATGCTGTTTCAATGAATGTGAGTTTCAAGGGCAGAGAAGTTTTAATGCCAAATCTATTTTCATTTTGAGACAGGATTGCTTTGTTTATCAGATGTTTGTTAGTGTTTGTGCATGTGCTGTGCTACAAAATGTAATTATAAAATCCAAATAATCATTGTAGAAGTAAAGCAGTATGCACACATTAGTGTTTATGCTAAATGGGGAGAAATAGCCAGGTAATGGGACATTGGAATGGCTGCAGGGGGACTCTGGTGCTATATTTTGGTTGTCTGTTCTTCAGTTTGCATTTGAATGTTGATATCCCACAATTCCATTGGAATGGGTGGGGTCAATTATGTATGCAAATTAGATGTTAATCAGCATACATATTTGTACCTATTTTATATGGGCCTTGTCCAGATTTTTGATGATTCCAGGTTGAAAGGTATAACTGCAGACCATCCTCCTGCTGACACGTGCACCCACAGCACAAATGGATAACATTATGGAGACCACAACCACTCAGTGTTACTAACAGCTATAATGCATCATGGCTGAACAGCTACATAACCTGACATGTATGCATTAAACATTACTGCTGACAACACTTTACACAGCAGTAGATTGGTACACTGTAGTACAGTCACCATGTGCATCAGAACCCTATTAGCCTGCCCTGCATCAATGTTATGGATGACAGTGATGTGGCACAGGTATCATCATATGCACAGGGTGTGTTGTTGGTTTGCCAGAGACTGAGGGTGGGCCATATGTTTGACACCATGTGTGTATGTGAGGGGTGTAATTAGCTGAAATGGGCATGGTGATGTGGTGTGTGTAGGTATGGGGTTGCCCTAGGTGTGTTTGTATAGTGTGTGGATATGCAGGCACACATTTCTGCCATGTGGCTGCCCTATACAGGTGTTTCTTGGACAGCTGCAGACCATACCTGGCAGGGTTTGCAGTTCACCACCTCCAGCCACGGACACGCGGACTGTGCCTGCCAGGGGCTCCATGGGCACATCCAGGTACAGGCATCGATGTGCTACTCTCCTCTGATGATGACAGATGTCTGCTGGAACCAGGTCCCTCCTGGTACTGGCCAGGGCCACGTGCACATGGCCTGCTGTTGTGTGGTGTGGACAGCGCCCCCCTGTAGTGCTGGGGCTGGTACTGCCATTATGGGAGCAACTTGGTGTCCTAGCACATCCACGTTGACTGCCAGCTGTTGGTGTTGCTGGCCTACATCCATGCGGCTATCGCCCCACTTCCACCACATGTTCGAGCATGGACAAACAATGGTCAATGAGACCCACCATCTCATCTAACCATTAATCCATGACCTCAGTATAATCACAGAGGGCACCTGCAGGTTCATTGAAGTTGTCGCTTACAGATGAGAGAGCAGCCCTCTACAGCCTCAGGCCCTGTCTGATGTACAGTTCCATACATGCCTTTGCCCCCATGACAGTCTGAAACATGCCCCTGGTGGTACCAGTTGTGGCACTTCTTCCAGGGGCATGATGACCAGCGGCCCTACCATGAGCACCCCGGTACATCTGCCTATGTGGTGCCCTGCCGGACATCTGGCTATGTCTGCTGTGACCAGACACAGTAGGCATAGATACCACACTCTCCTGTGCAGTGCCACCACCCCCCAATTGTCCCTCTGCTATGGCCACTGGTGATGGGGTATGTATAGGCACTGTAACTGTGTGCGAGGTTGGGGTGGCTAACAGGCAGATGTCAAATGATGGCGCAATTTCGGCCTCTGACATCCCCGCCTGTGCCTCAACAGTCCTATCATAATCTTCGGTGTCTGTATGGACACCAACATCAGACTGCATGCAGGAGGGACCTTGACCCACCTCACCACCTGTGGGGGAAAACAAGAAATGCACTTTAAGACCTGTACAGCATGCATAACAGTACACACATATACACACACACACACACACACACACACACACACACACACACACACACACACACACACACACACACACACTGAAATTCCACCATAATACCTACCTGTCCCTGAGTTTACAGAGAGTCCCACCTTTATTCACGTATGTTCCCCATCCTGCATCACACTTGGTAACATACACATTAATACCACTCATTAACATATCATTCCTCTAAATGCCTAGATGAGTGATCACAACACAAGACCTGTTACTCCATTACCTCCTTGACCTGAGTGGAGTAGATTTTACATGGCCTCACTGTTGTCATCCAGTGTTCACCCTGGGTATGTCCGGACATTGTGAGCATGGCCCCCATATGTTAGTGGCTACTACATTCACTCCATAGTGTCACGCACTGGAGTGCCATAAGTAACTATTGCTCAGTACATGCCAGATCTGCTGCTCGATCATCTTATCATGTGAACAGCAGTAATATATGGATACACTCCCTGGTGTTGTCTAATAATTCCCCAATGCATCTGTAGTGCTGCATACACGGGTAGTTGTTCACCTTTCTGCTGATTGCAATATTAAGGGTATACCTGGTGTCTAGTTTCCCTCCCAATGCATGTTAGTTTCCCTCCCAATGCATGTTCCATGACCCAAGAAGGCAATTGGCAACCAGGTTTTTTTAGAAACCAATACAATGGGGAATTTCTCTTTAAACAAACCTCTACCATTCAAGACTCGTTCCAGGAGCCTAAACAGGCAGGTAAAAGGACAGGGGCACTGGAATGTGGAACAGAGTCCCCAGCAAACCAAGAGGAGATGAATTTAGAGACAGGTCTGCTGTTCAATATTTCCTCTATAACACTCACACAAGAACAGATTGGATTACTTAACAAGGGTCTTTCCTTTATTCCTGCAAGGAGAGCTAACCATGGTGAGTGGCTTAAAGACTTGAGACTGTTAGCCAGAAACTTATCCTTGAGGACCATTTTTCCATCTAGCAGTACTGCTTCTAGTGCTGCCTCCACTGTATATAAAAAAACAAGTACATTTATACCCAATTTGCATCCAGCTATACAGACGTTTGTCAATATTTGTGAATCTGACTTTAGACAATTATTTGCAGATGGAACAAGAACCCACATTAACAACATGTCACCCACTGAAAATAGGGCTTT